>NC_082655.1:56613665-56916695 GCF_028023285.1 Balaenoptera ricei
GGTGTCTTTTATTTCTTTTTCTTTTCTGATTGCTCTTGCTAGTAATTTCAGTACTGTGTTTGATGGAAATGGAGAGAGTGGATATCTTTTCCTTGGACTAGATTTTATAAAGAAAGCTTTCAGTTTTCCCTATTGATTATGATTTTAGTTGTGGGCTTTTCATAAGTTGGTCTTTATCATGTTGAGAAAATTTCCTTTTATATCTATTTTCTTCAGATTGTTTACCATGAATGGATGTTGAACTTTGTCAATTTTTTTTTCTTTTTCTGCATCTATTGAGATAATCATGTGGTTTTTATATTTCATTCTGTTAGTGTGGTGTATCACATTGGTTGATGTGCATGTCTTAATTCAACCTTGTATCTCAGAGATATGTCCCACCTGGTCTTGGTGTATAATCTTTTTGATGTGTTGTTGAATTTAGTTTGCTAGTATTTTACTGAGGAACTTGCACATCTGTGCATCAGAGATATTGGCCCGTAGTTTTCTGTTATTGTGATTTCTTTGTCTGGTTAGGGTACAAAACAGATGATATCCTCATAAAATGAGTTGGGAAGTATTCAGTCTACTTTAATTTTTTTGGAAGAGTTTAAGAAGGATTAGTGTTAATTCTTTTTTCAACACTTGAGAGAATTCAATCATGAAGTCATCTGGCTTTTCTTTCTTGGGAAAATTTTAATTACTATTTCAATCTCCTTAATTGTTATTGCTCTGTTCAGGTGTTATTTTTCTACATAATTCAGTCTTGTTAAGTTGTATGTTACTAAGAATTTATCCATTTTTTCTAGGTTATCCTATTTGCATAAAATTATTCATAATAATTTCTTATATCCTTTCTTATTTCTGAGGCATCCATTGTAATGTCTTCTCTTTCATTTCTGATTTTGGGTCCTCTCTCTTTTTTCTTTAGTTAGTCTAGCAAAGGGTTTGTCCATTATGTTTATTTTTTCATAACACCAACTCTTTTGGGAAAACTGGATATCCACATGCAAAAGAATTAAACAGGGCACTTATATTATACTATACATAAAAATCAAATCACAATGGATTAGATACTTAAATGTAAGACCTGGAACCATAAAACTCCTAAAAGAAAACATAGAAAATGCTCCTTGATATTGGCCTTTCCATGATTTATTGGATATGACACTCAGGCAATGAAAGCAGAAATAAACAAGTGGGACTATATCAAATTAAAAAGCTTCTGCAAAAAAAAAAAAAAAAAAGCTTCTGCATACCAAAGAAAATAATCTACAAAATGAAAGGCAACCTGTGAAAATGAAAGAACATATTTGCAAATTATCTACTTGATAAGGGGTTACTATCCGAAATATACAAAATTTATGCAACTCAATACCAAAAAAAAAAAAAAAAAACCAACCAGATGAAAAAAGACCTGAATAAACATATTTTTTTTAAAGAAGACATACAGATGGGCAACAAATACATGAAAAGGAGATCAATATCAATAGGTATATGCAAATCAAACCACAATGAACTATCACCCACACCTGTTAGGATATCTATTACCAAAAAATAAAAAAAATATAAGTTGGTGTGTCAGGCTGTAGAGAAAAGGGAACCTTTGTATATGGTCAGGAGAGATATTTTACTCCTGTTTTCACTGCAGCAGTATGGAAACAACTTTCCTCATTTCCCCCACTTTACCACCCCTGGTAAACACTGTTTAACTCTCTGCTTCTATGAATCCAACTTTTTATGATTCCATATAGAAGTTAGATCATGCAGTGTTTTTATTTTACTTAGCATAATGACCTCAAAGTCCATCTATTATGTCACAAATGTCATGATTTCCTTCTTTTTATGGCTACATAATATTCCTGTGCGTGTGTGTATGTACACAGTTTACCCTTAAAGGATGTGGGAGTTGGGGAGCTGATCCCAAACCCTAGCATTCAAAAAACTACATATAACTTTATATTCAGCACTCCATATCTGTAGTTCTGCATCTGTGGATTCAACCAACCTCAGATCATGTAGTACAGGAGTATGTATTCACTGAAGAAAATCTATGTGTAAATGGACACACACAGTTCAAACCTGTGTTGTTCAAGGGTCAACTCTATATGCATGGGTTAATGTCTGGGCTATCTATTCTATTCCATTGATTAATGTATCTCTTTTTGTGCCAATGCCATACTATTTTGATTACTATGGCTTTGTAGTATAGTTTGAAGTCAGAAACTGTGATGCCTCTAGCTTTGTCTCTTGTGAATACCTTAAGATAGCAGTCATGGTGAGAGCAAAGGGAGCAAAACCTGCTTGAGTAAAGGATCAAAGGATCTCTGCTTCCCCCCTCCTTGGGGCAAGAGAGACACTACACATGTGCAGAAAGCTCCTTGGGAGTCAAAAGTCAGGGGACAACTCCATGCCATGGTGACTCTTGCTTCTCCCAGACGCCTTCATGTCAGGGTCCACCTTGGCTGAGAGGTGTGTGTGCACCTAAGGGGAGGGTCCTGAGACAGATTAGTCAGGGGAGACAAAGCCAGATGATTGGCCAGAAGGGAGACAAAGACCCGGAAAATTGCTCCCTTATAAAGGATTTAAACTTCCCAAAGGCGTGACTCTCTCTCTCTGAGTTCGCCTGTGCATCTTTCCACATGTACTCCGCTTTTCCAATAAACTTTTTACTTTTCTCTTTACCTTCTGCCTCCTCACCTGAATTCTTTCCCAATAAGGCAGGCAAGAACAGGGGGTTTAGGCCCTAGCTGCTGGTCTCTGTGGTCTAGCAGTTAGGACTCCCAGGCAGGGAATTTTTTTCATGAAATTCACCTAAATGTCTAGAGCAGGAGTCAGACAATTTAGACCAGGATCTTGACAACCATAAACTTTAAAATCGAGTCCACATAGAGAAATGGATATGGAATAGGCCCTTGATGGAATGATAGAAAAAGGAACTGTATTTGAAACAGAAATAAGTCATCCTTCCATTAACATGGTGATATATTCACCATCTGAGCCTGAGTAAAGGGAATATATGATTGTGTTTTAAATTAATTCCACCTTAAATGGCCATAGAATGACCTGGCTAGATCAGTTCACATGAGACTTGATTCAGGATCGAGTTTTTCACAGGTTGTGCTAGAGCATAGTTTTTTGCTCGGGATATTACAGATCTTCCATAAGGGTAGCCAAACCAGATCCCATTAGGGAAATAAAAATGACTTAAAATATCAGGAAGACCAAATACAAATACCTGAAACCAAAGGATTAGTTTCAGGTTTAAAATTCTAATTTATAAATTTATTCAACATCTATTTATTTTATTAAGTGCATAATATATTTCAGGAATTATGAAAGCTGTTCTACATTCTGGTGAGAGTATACAGATGGTAAAACACTTATATACAGACATAAGCATTATATACACAAGAAGTTCAAAGGCCAGGGCACAGAATATGCTTGGAATGTTAAAGAAACATAAGCAGACTAATGTACCTGGAGAAGAGAAAAGCAGAGTGAGTTGATAGATAATGAGGTCAAAGTAGTAGATGAAATCAAATTCTGTAGGCTGTCTAATCCTTTATACTGATTTTGCCTTTCACTCTATTAGCATGGGAATTCATTTAAGTAGCCAGAGCACAGGAATTATATAATCTAATTTAAATATTGAGAGGATCACTTTGGCTGGCAGAGAAGAATAGACTACACGGATAAGAATGAGAGAAGAAAGAACAATCAAGAAACTATTAGAATAATTATGTTATTAAATGATGATATCTCAGAATGGAGAGGTAGAAATGTATACTCTGAAAAGTGATAAGATTCTCATATACTTTGAAGATAAATTTGGCAGAATTTACCAATTTTTTTTCGTGTTGGTAGGCAAGGAAGGAACTAGAGAATGACTCAGACTTTTGAAGCTGAATAAAGAGATTTTGTTGATTGAAGAGATGGGGGGAAGTGCAGGTTTGTGTGCAGAGGAGAACTTGGTTTTAGAGATATTAAGTTTAAAAATTAGACATACAAGTGATGATACATAGGGAGTTGTACAGATGTGTCAGGATTTCAGGGTAAATATCTGGCTAGAGGTACATGTTTGGGAGTTGTTAACACTTCATTGGTGTATCAAGCCATAATCATGGATAATAAGATATGTAAAGACGGGGATGGCACTAACGATAGAGTCCTGTGGCAGTCCAGTATGAGTACATCAGAGAGACAGGAAATAAAACTGAGAGAGATGAGTCATTGGATTACAATAGAACCAATTGAAAATAGTGTTTTGGAAGCCAAGGAAGTAAAGTATTCTATGAAGGAGAATGTGATCAGTTGTCACATGCTTCTGATAGGTCAAGTAAAATGAGGACTGAGAAGTGATCAATGAACTTGGAAACTTGGAAGTCACCTGTGACTTTAATAAGAACACAATTCCTGAATACCTAACTGCAGTGGTTTCAAGAATGACTAAAGAAGGGATATAGTGAAAAGAAGGGAGAAGTATGAAAGAGTTATTGAGAATAGATGGAGAGTGAATGGAATAGGGAACTATACAGAATTCCTGGGAAGTACTTAAGGTTAGTTGAAGTGTTTTTTTTTAGTGTTGTTAAGCTACTTATCTACAGGGGCAGAGTAGGCCAAGAGTTGAATTGAACAAGGGTTGGTATATTTTGCCATTTAAAAGACAGAGGAAGTGAGGGACCAAGAAATATAAGAGGTCTACCAGGGAACAATTATGATCATGGACAACGGACCATGTCCTGCATAAAGAGGGAAATGAAAATGTGCACTGGAGAGTGAGTGTGGAGGATAAGCAGCTAGAATAACATTTTCAGCAATATGGATGGACCTAGAGATTATCATACTAAGTGAAGTAAGCCAGACAGAGACAAATACCATATGATATCATTTATATGTAGAATCTAAAAAGAATTATACAAATCAACTTATATACAAAACAGAAATAGACCCACAGATGTAGAAAACTTATGGTTATCAAAGGGGAAAGGGGGAAGAGGGATAAATTAGGAGTTTGGGATTTACGTATACACACTACTATATATAAAATAGGTAACCAACAAGGACCTACTGCATAGCACAGATAATTATACTCAATATTTTGTAATAACCTATAAGGGAAAATAACCTGAAAAAGAATATATATATATATATATATATATATATATATATATATATATATACACTGAATCTCTTTGCTGTACACCTGAAACTAACACTACATTGTAAGTCAACTATATTTCAATAAAAAAAAAGTTAAAAAAAGAAAAGCCATTGTCTAGTTAACCTTAAAAAAAAAAGGATACAGTGGGCTTTTGGTGCTGGTAGTAGATCTGATAAGTGTTAAAAAATTGTAGCAATTAGGTTAATAGAAGGGGCAAGAAGGTAAAGAGATGATGGAATGGCATAGGGTTGTTTGCAATTCCAAATTTATTGATGTGGGCTAAGATGATTGAAGTGGGTGGCTAAAGTAGGTTCGGGGACAAGAGCTTTGGAGGAGAAGACTTTGAAGTCCAGGGTGTTGGAAAATCACATAGTAGAGAGATCTATAGTGAACTGAATGCAAAATCTTTAAGAAATAAGTGTAGATAATCTCTGGCTCTGCAGATGACTAGAACGAGGAGGCATATTTCATAACAAACCCCAAATATTGAGATACACTATTGGTATACACGTTGAGAAAAGAAATAAAGTAACAAATTTTGAAAAATATTATCCATATTCAAGGGATCTTGAAATGGCAATCAGTAACTATCCTAAAGAAATACACTTGTATTCTAGCAGATGAAAGGTAAGTAGACTTAAGAATATATACTATACATAGATTTTCAAGTTAAGAAAGAAATTATCTCAAGAAGAATTTAAGAGTCTGTAGGAAAAATTTCAATGTATGAAAGAGAAATTTTTGATTAGAATGTGGAAACTGATTTGCTGTTTAGGATCCCATTGCAGGGCTTCATGACTAAATATCTTTTAAGATTCTTAGCAAAATTCTAAGATTCTTCTGTTGTTTTTGGTTGAGTCAAGAAAAATGAAAGGACATACATGACCACAAAGTTTCTTCAAAGTGTTCAAATGTATTTTCTGAGTTCTGTATAAAGTTTTGTTAAATACATACAATTATTTTAAGAACTCTAATCAATTTAACTATCTAATCAATGTAACTTGTTAATGAAATTTCTACAGTCAAAGCCTAATAATAGAAAAACAATAAATAGCTAGGTACATATGTCATTGTTATAGTTGTTGCTTAATTTTTTTCTACTAGTTGTTGCCACCTTAAAACTTCTTCAAAATTTATCTAATGGCTTCCATTCCTCACTTTAGATTTATAAAAATCTCTGCTCTTAAAATGTTTCTGAACAGCCATAGCATTCATAATATATTATGGATAGCTTTATAGAAAGACTAGCAATAGGAATTTGTTATGAATAATTTATATGTAGTGATTTCCAAAACAAAGTCATAAAATATATACTAAAAATAAAATGGCTTTGTTTGGCTTGAGTTAAGACAAAAAAAAAAAGTTTAAACAGAAAACTTGTAAGCTACTTAAAGTTATGTAAAACAGTAAAAATACACACTTCCTTTATGCTGTTTATATGTCCTTACCATAATAACATGAGTACAGATTTTCATCTTATTTTCTGATAATTCAATATTATTGAAATTTGTACCAGTTTTACATTAAACATATTAAAAATAATGGAAGATAGACGAATTGATTGGGGGAAATTTCTTCTGCCCACAGTCTTTAAACCACCAGGGGACTCAAAATACCTGAAGTTCCATACTGTTAGCAAAATGAAATCAGTATGTATGACTGTAAAAATAATCTGAGGAATAACTGAAGACTCTTACTGTAATAAATGTACTCAAGGAAGCTACCCCTGAAAAATAAAGTTTTCTGCTTAAAGCAACTGCACTGTGGGAAATGGAACTGTTAATCTCCCACTGTTTCATACTTGGGCAGAGGCCCAGGGCTGCAATAGATAAATTGTAAAATTTCTCATTTTATGTTTGCTCCTTCGTGTTGGGGAGACCCAGAGGCAGTGGGAGTTACATATATGATCATTCTACTGTAATCTTTTAAAATTTCTAATGATAATAATTATAATAAACTGCAAATAAGTGAGTTTATTTAACTCAAGTATGATATCATCCCTTAGCTATTGAACAGAAGACAAGATATTTGATATGATTTTATGATGATTCATTATAATAAAACCAATAACAACAATAATAGGACAAAGATTTATTAAGTATCCAGCATACACTAGGCACTGATTTGTATATATTTTAACATGGATAATTTTATGTCATCCTTCATCATAACCCCATGAGACAGGTACTGTTATTGGCTAAATTTTACTAATCTGGACGCTGAGGTTTATATTTGGAGAAATTAAGTAAATTGTTAGCTATCATATAGTTAACAATTTATCGACATTACAACTAAAATCTGCTAATTCAACAACCCAAACTATGATCTTAATCAGTGCACCTACTTCACTCTACTTAATAAGCCTGTCAGATTGTTTCTTCTTTTTTTTAATTTATTTATTTTATTTATTTAGTTTTGGCTGCATTGGGTCTTCGTTGCTGTGCGAGGGCTTTTTCTAGTTGTGGTGAGCAGGGGCTACTCCTCGTTGCGGTACGTGGGCTTCTCATTGCGGTGGCTTCTCTTGTTGTGGAGCACGGGCTTGAGGTGCGCGGGCTTCAGTAGTTGTGGTACGTGGGCTCAGTAGTTGTGGCTCATGGGCTTAGTTGCTCCGTGGCATGTGGGATCTTCCCAGACTAGGGCTCAGACCCGTGTCCCCTGCATTGGCAGGAAGATTCTTAACCACTGTGCCACCAGAGAGACCCTATCAGATTGTTTTTTAAAAACTTTTCCTATAAGATTTCTAACTGCATGATGATAACTCATCTTTCCTTGATGTAGTTAGTATGAGTAAGCTATTCCATATTGATCCAGAAATAGAAAACTGTTTCTTACAATATAATTTTTAATAGTTATCTTCAGTAATGTGAGACACATTTAGAGATATATCTTCCTAAGCTCTGCTTAGCTTATGTAAATTTTTATCTCTAACTCAGAAGAGCATTTAAGTACTTTATAAAATCTATTCCTGTTTTTGGCCTGTTTAACTGGTTTGGAAAATAGGACATGGATTCATTACTTACTGTATAAATGCTCTTTACCACTTCCTTAAATTTGTTTTAAGGAATACTTTCTTGAAATGTGATAGTTTAACTATAGGTCTTATGTTCTAAGATTTGGTAAGCAAGTTCATGTTTTTGCATTCTTTCATGAATATTCAGTATTTGCTGTTTTAGAGCTAGTTACTGTGGGTTTAGTACTAAGAATGCTACTACCATAATTCTTTTTTACCACTGTCCTCTGATTCACTAATAGTGGATTTATCACCTTAATGAGCAAAAAATTTAATGGCTAAATCCACTGCACACTTTTCATCTTATACTCTTCCCCATAGCCTATGACACTGTTAATAACTACTCACTCCTTACAAGAATTTTCATCATAAGAATCCATGTCACTATACTCATTTTCCCTTTTCCCATTTGATGCTTCAAAATATCCTTTCTGAACTGCTCTTTCTCCGTCTAGGTAACATATTATCAAGACAATTCTATAAAGAAGATGTGGTACATATATAGAATGGAATACAACTCAGCCATAAAAAGGAGTGAAATAATGCCATTTGCAGCAGTATGGATGGACCTAGTGATTATCATACTAAGTGGAGTAAGTCAGAAAGAGAAACACAAGCATCATATGATATTACTTATATGTGGAATCTAAACTATGACACACATGAACTTATCTACAAAAGAGAATAAGACTCACAGACATACAGAACAGACTTATGGTTGCCCAGGGGGAGGGGGAGTTGGGGAAGGATGGACTGGGAGTTTGGGATTAGCAGATGCAAACTATTATGTCTAGAATGGATAAACAACAGGTAGGTCCTACTGTATAACACAGGGAGCTATATTCAATATCCTGTGATAAACCATAATGGAAAAGAATAAGAAAAAGAATATATATATATATATATATATATATATATATATATATATATATATATATATATAATTGAATCACTTTGCTGTACAGTAGAAAATAACACAATATTGTAAATCAACTATACTTCAATAAAATCAACTGAAAAAAAGGACAATACTAGGCCCTCTTATATTCTCACTAGACTCACGCTCAATGAGAGATGTGATCTACTACCTGGGAGATAAATTACTAATATATGGTGATGTGCTAAATCTGTATCTCCTTCCTAGAACTCTCTGTTGTGCTCCAGGTCCAGTTCCTCTTGGACATTTTCACTTGATATGCAAAAAGCCAATCAAATTCAATGTGCTAAAAAGTGAGCTAATCAATGTCTTCTCTCCCCAAAATAATTTCCCTCCTTTCAGAATATGACTTCAGCCCTTGCTCAAACAAATCCCACATCCTTTTTTCTTGTTCCATTACCATGCCCAGTTAGATCTATCACCAAAAACATATCACCAGTCTCTTTACTGATTTTTATTTCCCTAAAAATGATAATAAATCCACTTATTATTGTTTCCTACTTCTTTATCTATATGGCCACCCATATGTCTTGCTTTGGGCATTTCTACCATGCTGTACTACTTGTAGTTCTTCCAATGATTCCCATTTGTCACTCTGTCTAAGCTTCTCACTTGGCACAGAGCACTCATTCTCCTTCCTCATCAACACTTCCCACTCCTGTCTGCCTTTATATCTGTAACTTTTATCCATCATCTTTAATTTAGTCCACAGATTAGAAGGTCTTACCACAGAAAACATTCCTTGATATTTAACTACTAAATTAGGTGACTCTCTTGTTCTCTGAAGAAAATTATTGCCTATCAGATACATTATAATTGCCTTTTTAGTTGTTATTATTCCTTGGAAATCCCATGTCCTTTAAGGCAAATAGAATAGTTTGCTATTGCAGTTTCAGGATCTAGCATAGTAAAATTTACAAAACAGGTTTACAAAACTAATAGATAAATTACAAGAATAAATGAGTTTCTTTCTTCAAACAATTCACAGATGCATAGATTCTGATTAAAATAATCTTACAAATGTGAGGATTTAATTTTTCTCCACTGAATATTAACTGGGTAGTAGGTAAATAATTAACACCACCTCAGAGGTCTTTCTTTAAAAAAGTACCAGATTATAAAATCCTTGTTTCCTTATTGCTGAAACCTTTATCTGAACTTTTAAAGATTCTATTATTATAGACTTTGCATTTCAGGAAAGCATGTCTATTTCCAATACTACACAATTAACCAATTTGCTTACTATCAACTTAAAACTTAAATTTTCTTTTAGGAATGAATACTTACTCCTATCTTGATTACTTATATTATTTTTTAAATTATTTTTATGACTTTTTGATGACTTGATAGTAGAAATTTTAGATAAGATTGTAGACAAAATGGATGTATTTGAAACTTTTAAGAAAAATGCTCACAAAAGGAAGTTTTGCATCAAATATTTAGAAAAAATCTTGGGTTTTTTTTTTTTCTGAGTAAAATAAAGCCTCAGTCTTTTATTTTTTCATGTAAAACAAACACAAATATATGTGAAAAACACATTAAACAAAAAGTTTATTTGCACTGTGGATTCAAATATTTCCAGGTAATTAAAAATAAAAACACTGTTATAAATGTTCTTATAATAACATTTCACAAATACTTATGCTTATTTATAGTATTTGGATTTAATAGAACATGGCATAGAATAAATAGTAAAATTGATAGCAATAAAAAATGAGTATTTTATTTTCTGATATATGAAAACGGGGTAACACAAATGCTCTCTTAAGGACACACTGTTTTTAATATCTCTTATCTAAAAACCAGCATGTAACAAACACTTACTCAGTCAAATGTTAGCAGTACCTGTGCAGTTGGAGATATTGTGATTTGCTCTTGAACAAGTGTACAGAAAAAGAAGATTCATAATTGCTTGAACATAAAATTCTAACCTCACTTGGAAAATTATAAGTGGCTACTCCTATAATATATCAATATTTTTTCTTTTGAGAATTTTTAATACTTTATAAACAATTTTTACTCAAGAAAGAAAAAGGTTTTCACAAGGGTCAAGTAAAAGGAAGCAAATATAATGCATTAAAAAGGGTGATTTTGTAAAGTCTGACAGACATGAATTTCTGTGTGTGCTTTTCCACAAACTAGTTGTGTGAACTAGGCCAAATTATATAATTTTTCTAAGCCTCCACATCCTCTAATATAAAAGAGTATATTGTCTACCTCCTTGTTATGTGAGAATTCAACTAGATAATATATATATATTAGGAGTCTTGCGTAAAATGGGCACTTAATGAATCTTTTAAGAAAAGATTTCTGTTTCTTCTTACCCTCTTAATTTTCTGGATTTTAAATTCTAAATGGGTGAATAGATTCATTTTGATTTTAACTTTTGGAGAAACAATTGTAATTTACCTTTTATTAAAGATAGAATTATACTAGTTATCAAATAAGATACCTGATAAAATAATTGGTAATTACTTAAGTGATCAGGGACTACTTTTTACTTATATCCATTTACATCTTAATTTTTATTGTTATCATTATTTTTGATACATACTTCTTAGTTCATTACAAACTATTATCATCTTATTCTTAAGGGCACTGTCTCATTTTATTCTTCCCCTTCCTCCTTAGTACCTAATAACAAACTCTAAGTAATAATAAGAAACACAGGGAGATTAGCTCACTGCTTTGTGACCACCCAGAGGAGTGGGATCGGGAGGATGGGAGGGAGATGCAAGATCGAGGAGATATGGGGATATATGTATATTTATAGCTGATTCACTTTGTTATAAAGCAGAAACTAACACACCATTGTAAAGCAATTATACTCCAATAAAGAAGTTAAAAAATAAAATAAAATAAAAAAAGAAAAAGAAATAGTAGTGTGTCTGCTGCAAGGGGATAAAAAAAGCCTGGCAAGAGTTGGTTCTTGCGTGCCTGCCACCAGGTGCAAAAAAAAAGGCCTTCACTAGGGACATATCTTTTGCTCCTGTGGCCGCCAGCTTCTCTGCACATTTGGCAATGGTGGGGCTCACATGATCCATACCACCTCTGCACCCTGTCCTCACAGGGGCAGACCCAAGTGCTCCAGGGCAGCCCCAAGAGCAGACTCCATGGATGGCCCACACTCAGAGGTGGGGATAAAACCAAAGCTGAACCCCAGGGGTGGGGAGACCAAGGAAGAGGATTCAAAATCTTTCCATCGGCTGCACAAGCTACAGATTAAATCCCTGCAATCAGCTAGGTAGACCCTGCGTCTATGGAATATTTGAGTAGACAGAGTTCCCAGAAATGAAAACGGTCTAGCTCTGGCAGCTGTGGACTTTGGGAGCAAGCACACATGGCAGTTGGGCCAGTTCAGAGACTGAGTGGTCCCCACAGAGCCCACAAGTCCAGAGACCAACCCAGAGGCACTAGAGGGCCTCTTGGGGAGGTGGAGGTGGACTGTGGCTCACAGTGGGAGCAAGGACACTGACAGCTGAGACACCAGGATAACATTATTATTACTACTATTACTACTATTTTTATTATGTTTTGATTCATCCTGTTGTTGGTTCTGGGTTTTTTTTTTTTAATTTTTTAAATTTTTGTTGCTGTTGTTGTTCTTGTTGTTCCTGTTTTGTTGTTATTATTCTTATTTAGTCTTTGGGCTAAATAAGCCTTGTTTTTTATCATATTTTTTATCTTTCATTTTTCATTTTTATTTTTTAAATATATTTCTATTTTTACTTTGCTTTTTGGTTGTCCTGTGTTCTTTTCCTTTTTTTTTCTTACATCTTTTTCTTTAATGTACTTTTTAAAATACATTTCTATTTCTACTTTGCTTTTCTGTTGTTCTATGTCTTCCCCCCCCCCACTTTTTTAAATCATTTTTGTCGGTTTGTTTTCTTTCTTTGCTTTATTCTTCAGCTGGCAATTTGCTCTGGTTTTGCTTTTTGGCTTTGTGTTTTTGTTAGTTTTGTTTTTAGTTGTTTGATTTCATTTTTGGGTTCTTTTGTTTGTCTAGTTGTTCTCTTGCTTTTTGTTTTATTTGATTCTGTTTTTACTTCTTTTGTGTGTGTGCATGTGTTTCCTTGTTTCTGTTTTTGTGTGATTTTGCTTTTACAGTTTGTCTGGAGTTTTGTTTGTCTTTTTTTTTTTTTTTAATCCCCTTTATTGCTGTAATGAGCAACTGCAGGGTCTTGGTTCCCCTACCAGAAGTCAGGCCTGAGCCTCTGGGGAGGGAGTGCCGAGTCCAGAACTCTAGACCACCAGAGAATTCCCAGGCCCAGGGAATATTATTTGGTGAGAGTTCTCAAGGAGGCCTCTATCTGAATACAAGACCCAGCTCCACCCAACTGCCTGCAGCTTCCAACTCTGGACACCTCACACTAAACAAAAAGCAAGACAAGAACACAACCCACCTATCAGCAGAGAGGCTACTGAAACTCATACAAAGCTTACAGACACCCCAAAACACACCACCTGATATGGCCCTGCCCATCAGAGAGAAAATACTCAGCTCCACCCACCAGAAAACAGGCACCAGTCCCTCCAATCAGGAAGCCTACAGAAGCTACTGGACCAACTTCAACTACACAATGATCGAGGGAACAATCCAAGAACAAGATAAAACAATTGTAAATATTTATGCACCCAACATAGAAGTACCTCAATACATAAGGCAAATGTTAACAGCCATAAAAGGGGAAATTGACAGTGACACAATAATAGTGGGGGAATTTAACACCCCACTTACACCAATGGACAGATCATCCAGATAGATAAATAATAAGGAAACACAAGTCTTAAATGACACATTAGAGCAGATGGACTTAATTATATTTACAGGACATTCCATTCAAAAACAACAGAATATGCTTTCTTCTCAAGTGCACATGGGACGTTCTTCAGGATAGATCACACCTTGGGTCACAAATCAATCAGCCTCCATAAATTTAAGAAAATTGAAAATGTATCAAGCATGTTTTCTGACCACAACGTTACAAGATTAGGTATCAATTACAGGTAAAAAAAAAAAAAAAAAAAAAAAAAAAAAAAACTGTAAAAAACACAAACACATGGAGGCTAAACAATATGCTACTAAATAACCAAGAGATAACTGAACAAATTAAACAGGAAATCAAAAAAATACCTAGAGACAATTGACAATGAAAACACGGCAACCAGAAACCTATGGGATGCAGCAAAACAGTTCCAAGAGGGAAGTTTATAGCAATACAATACTACCTCAAGAAACAAGAAAAATCTCAAATAAACAATGTAACCTTACACTTAAAGTAATTAGAGAAAGAAGATCAAAAAACCCTAAAGTTAGTAGAAGGAAGGAAATCATAAAATTAGAGCAGAAATAAATGAAGGAAATAATAGCAAAGATCAATAAAACAAAAAGCTGGTTCTTTGAAAGATAAACAAAATTGATAAACCCTTAGCCAGACTGTCAGGAAAAAAAGGGAGATGACTCAGATCAATAGAATTAGGATTGAAAAAGGAGAAGTAACAACTGATGCTGCAGAAATACAAAGGATCAGAAGAGACTACTACAAGAAAATATATGCCAATAAAATGGACAACCTGGAAGAAATGGACAAATTCTTAGAAAAGTACAACCTTCCAAGACTGAACCAGGAAGAAATAGAAAAAATGAACAGACCAATCACAAGCACTGAAATTGAAACTGTGATTAAAAATCTTCCAACAAACAAAAGCCCAGGGCCAGATGGCTTTACAGGAAAATTCTATCAAACATTTGGGGAAGAGCTAACACCTATCCTTCTCTAAATCTTCCAAAAAATTGCAGAGGGGGGAACACTCCCAAACTCATTCTACAAGGCCACCATCATCCCGATACCAAAACCAGACAAAGATAACACAGAAAAAGAGAATTACAGGCCAATATCACTGATGAACATAGATGAAAAAATCCTCAACAAAATAGTAGCAGACAGAATCCAACAACACATTTAACAGATCATACACCATGATTGAGTGGGTTTAATACCAGTAATGCAAGGATCCTTCAATATACACAAATCAATTGATGTGATACATCATATTAACAAATTGAAGGGTAAAAACCATATGATAATCTCAATAGATGTAGAAAAAACTTTTGACCAAATTCAAAACCCATTTATGATAAAAACTCTCTGGAAAGTGGGCATAGAAGAAATCAACCTCAACATAATAAAGGCCATATATGACAAACCCACAGCCAACATCATTCTCAATGGTGAAAAATTGGAAGCATTTCCTCTAAGATCAGGAACAGGACAAGGATGTCCACTCTCACCACTATTATTCAACATAGTTTTGGAAGTTTTATCCACGGCAATCACAGAAGAAAAAGAAAGAAAAGGAATTCAAATTGGAAAAGAAGTATAACTGGCACTGTTTTCAGATGGCATGTTACTATTCATGGAAAATCCTAAAGATGCCACCTGGAAAATACTAGAGCTAATCAATGAATTTAGTAAAGTTGCAGGATACAAAATTAACAGACAGAAATCTCTTGCATTCCTATACACTAACAATGAAAAATCAGAAAGAGAAATTAAGGTAACAATCTCATTTACCATTGCAACAAAAAGAATGAAATATCTAGCAATAAATCTACCTAAGGAGACAAAAGACCTGTATACAGAAAACTATGAGACACTGATGAAAGAAATCAAAGATGATATAAAGAGATATGGAGAGATATACCATATCCTTGGATTGGAAGAATCAATATTGTGAAAATGACTACACTACCCAAAGCAATCTACAGATTCAATGCAATCCTTATCAAATTACCAATGGCATTTTTCACAGAACTAGAAGAAAACATTTTACAATTTGTTTGGAAACACAAAAGACCCTGAAAACCCAAAGCAATCCTGAGAAAGAAAAATGGAGCTGGAGGAATCAGCCTCCCTGACTCCCTGAATCAGACCATACTGCAAAACTACATTAATCATGACAGTGGGGTACTGGCACAAAACAGAAATATAGATCAACGGAACACAATAGAAAGCCAAGAGATAAGCCCACGCACCTATGGTCACCTTATCTTTGAAAAAGGAGGTAAGAATATACAATGGAGAAAAGACAGCCTCTTCAATAAATGGTGCTGGGAAAACTGGACAACTACATTTAAAAGAATGAAATTAGAACACTTCCTAGCACCATACACAAAAATAAACTCAAAATGGATTAAAGACCTAAATGTAAGGCCAGACACTATAAAACTCTTAGAGGAAAACATAGGCAGAACACTCCTTGACATAAATCACAGCAAGACCCCTTTTGACCCACCTCCTAGTGTAATGGAAATAAAAACAAAAATAAATAAATTGGACCTAGTTTAACTTAAAATCTTTGGCACAGCAAAGGAAACCATAAACAAGATGAAAAGACAACCTTTAGAATAAGAGAAAATATTTGCAAACAAAGCAACTGACAAAGGATTAATCTCCAAAATATGCAAACAGCTCATGAATCTGAAGATCAAAAAAACAAACAACCCAATAAAAAAATGAGTGGAAGACCTAAACAGACGTTTCTCCAAAGAAGACATACAGATGACCAACAAACACATGGGAAAAGCTCAACATACTAATAATTAGAGAAATGCAAATCAAAAGTACAATGAGATATCACCTCACACTTGTCAGAATGGCCATCATCACAAAATCTACAAACAGTAAATAGAGGGTGTGGATAAAAGTGAACCCTCTTGCAATGTTGGTGGGAATGTAAATTTATACAGCCACTATGGAGAACAGTATGAACGTTTCTTAAAAAACTAAAAATAGAACTACCATATGACCCAGCAATCCCACTACTGGGCATATACCCTGAGAAAACCATAATTCAAAAAGATACATATACACCAATGTTCTTTGCAGCACTATTTACAATAGCCAGGACATGGAAGCAACCTAAATGTCCATCAACAGATGAAGGGTTAAAGATGATATGGTACCTATATGCAATGGAATTTTACTCAGCCATAAAAAGAAATGAAATTGAGTCATTTATAGTGATGTGGATGGACCTAGAGTCTGTCATACAGAGTGGAATAAGTCAGGAAGAAAAAAACAAATACCATGTATTAATGCATATATGTGGAATCTGGAAAAATGGTACTGATGAACCTAGTGGCAGGGCAGGAATAAAGATGCAGATGTAGAGAGCAGACTTGTGGACATGGGGGGTGAAGGGGAGTGTGGGTCGAATTGAGAGAGTAGCATTGACATATATACACTATCATGTGTAAAATATATAGCTAGTGCGAAGCTGATGTATAGCACAGGGAAATCAACTCGGTGCTTTGTGACAACCTACAGGGAAGGGATGGGGAGGGTGGAAGGGAGGCCCCAGAGGGAGGGGATATAGATATACATATAGCTGATTCACTTTGTTGTACAGCAGAAACTAACACAACATTGTGAAGCAATTATAATCTAATAAAATAATAAGGAATAGTAATAGCAATAGTAAACATCCATTTTACTGTGAATTTATATATACAAACTATATATATAGTGTATATATATTGTGTATATGACTGCTTAAGATATATAATGCATACGCATATATATATATATAAAACAGATATATACATATACACACACACACATATATATATACACACACACATATATAAAAAACACCCAAATATAAACATTCATGATTGTAGGGTGTATGTGTTTAATATACATAAATGCTTGGCTCTATGTTGTGTAAGTCAAATTAATTGCTTCTCCTCTGCCTCTTCACCATTTATTCACCTATTAGATTATCACCTATTTTTATCAGTATAGATACTTGCAGATACTCATTTTATTCCTTGGATTATGATCTAATACTATTGCCATTAATTTTGTTACAAATTTGGCCATTGGGAACTCACTATAGTTGGCTTCTATGTCCTTGTGACATGCCCCATGCCTTAATTTTTTTTTTTTTTCTTTATCTTGCTTTCTGGTATTACAAGATGCTCTAGGCTCATTTTGTAATTTCTCTACCTCTGCCCTTAAATTATCCATTTCTCTAAGCAGACCCATTTCTTTTTATTAGAGAACTAACTGTATAAAAAACAAAGATCTAGGTTCTGGCATGTTTGTGATCATCAAGAGGCTGCTATCTCTAAGTTCTTTCAGCAGATACACCGTGGAAATCTATATGTATATATACTAACCCACCTATACATACAACTCAATATTTATTTCTCTATCTATCCATATGCATGTATACTAAAATCAATATGAATTTGTACAGATATAACTGACTCTAATTCATCATCACAGAGTTCATTCAAGTCTTCTCCCCTTTCTTATAGTCTATTTATTTCTCTGACAGTGTAAAACCTCCTGTCTTCTGTCATTTAAAGTTTATTAACTTATTTGTTATTTTTATAATTTGGATATATGTGGATTGGAAGGTAGAACAAATAAAATATTTGCATTTTAAATGGTGGTTTTTAAAATTTTTAATATTAAATAATTTCATTCATATATATATACATACACACGCATGCACACACAATTTATTTTTTATCTATAGGTCTTATTCTGAAAACTTGCTATACTCAGTTAATATCTCAAGTAGATATTTTGTAGATTCCATAGTATTTTCTCCAACCATCAGGTCACCTGAGAACAAAAACAGTGCAAACAAAGTGAGTTGAATTATTTCTTATGAACCTGAATGACTTTTTTTACCTTAATTGCACTGGCTATGTCTCCAGTACAATGATGAATAGATGTGGGGAGAGCTAACATTCTAGCCCTGTCCCTGAGTTTAGTGAGAAATATTAGCTCTTTCACTATTAAGAATGGTGATAATTATGAATTTTTTGTAAATGCTCTTTATCAGGTTGAGGAATAGTGCTATTTGCTGGGAAATTTCATTAGAAATAGATATTAGATTTTCTCAAATGTTTTTCCTGCATCTATATAGATAAACATATTTTTCTTCTTTAGTCTGTTAATGAGATAAATCACATTGTTTTTCAAATGTCAATATAACTCTGAATTCTATTATTTATTTTTTTAAAGTTTGGTAAAATTTATCAGTGAAGCCATCTGGATATGGAATTTTATTTGTAGGAATGTCTTTAAATAATCCAATTTCTTTATAAGCTACAGGACTATGAAGTTATTTATTTCTTTTTAAAATAGGTTTATTAATAAATGGCATACAATCAACTTTACATGTTATTATCGTTCACTTTTAAAATTTACACACATGTTTGTATGTATATATGTATACACATAATTAAGACAACACAATAATGAAGATATTATTACCCCCAAAAGTTTCTTTGTACTGACAATGATTTTTAAGCTTGCACATTCTCTAGAAAGTAACCCAAATCTTTCCTGAAGTGTGATTCACAGCTCTTGTTCCTACCTGTATCAGTTTACTCAGACCTTTTATTACAGTTTACAATGAAACTATTGAAATAGTGGAAAACACCCTAAGAAAGTTCTCTAGGTTGCATGTATTCTTTTCCCTCTTCCCATTGGCAGCAGCAACCTTATTTTCTCTTGATAGTCTTTAATCACCCCAATCAACACTTAATCTTCAGTCTATCGGTCCAGAATTCAGTCAACAACATATTATCAAATGCCAGTCTCAAATTCCATCTCAAGGTACCTCTTTCTACTCTCTCTTGTTTCAAGTTCAGGAAATCAAAAAGGTGAGAAATAAATAATTAGACACAATAATCAGAGGCATCTCTCCACCTATAGATTCCTCTGACTACAAAAGAAACAACATCATATTCTGTTTACTGATTCAGAATATATTTCTCCTGCTATTAAAGAGAAATCAAAAATAATAAGTTTTTGTCTCCTAGCTGGTACCATAACTGAGTCCTATATAAGTTATTATATCTTTCTGTGTGATCAACTCTTTATCAATAATGGGGTATATTTTCTGCTATTAAATGACTTACTTGCTCAAAAACAATGCTATAAGAAATGACATACCTTAGAAGGAGTTTTTTGTTTTTTTATTAATAATTCTGTGGTTAGCATTGCATGTGAAGCATGGCAAGTAAAGAAAGGCAAATCCATACCCAGAATAAATATCCACTCTAAGGTGAACAAATTATTGTTTCCTCCATGATAGAAGACATTAAATACAATCAAAATATAGTCAAGTGGCCAGCTGGCCCCTATGTTTTCCCTCCACCCTGAATATAATGTCATTTTGGTACTCACATTGGTTTCTGCTGTTGGCAGAGTGGGCAAGCAGTTTTGATGGTAATGGGAATAGCTGTGGCAAAGATGGTCCACATGTTTGATTGCATGCAATGCCTAAACGTCTGTGACCAACACATAATGGGTTCATGGAATCACCATGCCACAGTGGATGGAAACAGGCCAAATTCCATTTACCAGCTAAACCCTGCAAGTCCCCACTTTGTGATCCAGGGAATAATATTTTCTAAAGTCAGTGTCCAATAATCTCTGGAATTGTTGACAATTACTTGTTGACATGGAAAGAAACTTGGGTTAATGGTCGTATACCCTCTGAAGAAAGGCAATAAGATTTTGGTGATATTTCAGGGTGTTTCCACAAGAAGATCACAGGGCTTCATTCAAGGAGCTCTGTGTTTATTAGCTGATTCAAACACGGGAATGTTGATGAGGCACCAAAACAATCAAACTGATCAAAGATTATTTTTCGTTAGCAAGAGCTAAAGGTTTTTGTTTGTGCTGTTGCTTGTTTTTTGAACATTTGAAGATTGTCCACAAAATTGGGGACACAATGAGCAATTTGCCATCTTCAAAGATTCTTCCACGCCAAAGCATTCTCATTATTGCATTAGCCCTGCTGTCTATGACAATGCCCATTACTCCTGGTACTAAGGGACTAAAACTTTGCCTCTGCAGCCAGATCTCATTCTCACTAAAATCAAAGTCCCTTTTAAAAACAATATCTCCCATATTTATATCAGGACTTCAGAGAAAAGTAACTATAGTACCTCTTTTGTTAAATAAACTTTTTAGTTTAGATAGTTTTAGATTTACAGGAAAATTGGGGACAACAGAGTCCTCAAATACTCCACACAGTTTCTCCTGTTATTATTATTGTACTTTATAATTGTACATTTTCACAGTTAGTGAACAAATATTGATACATTATTATTAACCAAAGTCCACACTTTATTCAGATTTTCTTAGTTTTACATAATGTGTCTTATTCTCTTCCAGGACCCCATCAAAGATGTCCCATTATATTTAATCATCATATGTCCTTAGGTTCCTATGGCTCTGACAGTTAATAAAGCGCTTCTCAAGGTTACTGAAACTTCCAAAATATTAATCAACATCACTATTAAGGGAGATTCTTTTGACCTCTGTAATGGACATAGTTAATGAATAGTTTAATGAATTGGCTTTCACTCTACCTTAGTTCAATATAGACCAAGGCTGAGTTTATGATTTAATCAACCAACCAAGTAAACAATTTGAACCATTCCCCATTAATCAAGCTAGCATAATACATTGAAATTCATCTTTAAGAACACCCACATTGATAAATCTAACCTGATCTTAAATTCTGTTCCTCTCCGTTTTGTGAAATATGCATGGAATCTACTCTTACACATATTCCCTAGTTTTTTTGCCAATATAAATGGGAAATTTGAAGTTGTTTTGACATTCAAAAATTTCCATCTGACATTGACTTTATATGGTTCATGGAGTAATACTAGAATCTGGATTGGTAATGAGAGTTTGTTGTGATGAGGCCTAAGGAAAGTTGAAATTCGCTTGCAAGATACATCAGTGAAGGTTCAGTCAAGGAAGCAAAATCAGTATGAGTATGATAGAGTAAAGAGTTTTTGTAGGAACAATATCTTGTACTAACGTGGAAGAAGCTGGGGAAGGAAAGGTCCACAAGGGAAGATAAAGGATGAAGGGGTATTTACTCACCAGCTCTCCTGTTGCCAGGTATGTCAGAGAGGGACTCTGGAGAAGAAATGATGGACTTGTGTGTGGAAGCCTAGTGCCCTGAGTCTTACAGTGGAGTTACTATTGATCAGCAGGGACAGCAGTAAAAGGAGGAGGATTAGACCTAGAGTGTTGTAGAGTGAGGACAAATGCCAATCTGCTGGAATTTATGCATCTGTCTGTCTTCAAGGAGAAGACAAAGACCAGCTGGAATCTGGTAGCCTCTCCACATCTATCTCTCATTACCCCTATCTATGATGACATTCAGGGAGTAATAGCTACTTTTACTCACTTCCGCTTTCAAAGTCTCTTTCAAATTTCTGTTTTGATCAACTCTAATCTAGAAGTAGGCAATAAAGGGTATTCTGGGAATTTTAGTTTCATCGTAGGCAAGTTGACACAGTGTTAAACCATCACAAATTCCACTTCAGCACATCACATGAACTTGAGCTGTATCTGAATTTCAGGTATGGAAGTTCTGTAACAACAAGAATAAGAGGATATTTTAGGACAGAATTAGATGTCTGTGGTTTTCTGACTTTGAATTGAGCCCAAAATTAACACTTTGAATCTAACATCTTTGCTTTAAATTCTCTATTGTAGCTATAAGCAAGCAGCCCACTCCACAGTTCTTATATTCCTCCACTCCATTGCACCGGCCACTTTATCTAGAAAAGCTTGTCTTCAATATAGTTTATGCAGGAAACCACAGAATTTAATTTAACTGTTCTTTCACTGAATGTCCTAGACTTCCAGGGTCCCTTTTTCTAGGGTTCATGGATTTTCACAGCCTTCAAACAACCCAGGAAAAATAACATATTTTAAAGTATGTTTCTTGAAGTCTATTACAAGGAACCACTTCCAGGTTCTAGTTATGTTATAGGCATTCTTGGTTTATAGGCAACAAAACTATATGTAGCAGTTTTAAGCATGAGGAAATGTTTTGAGGCATATATGACTCAAAGCATTATTAGAAACATTGAAAAAGGAGACTCTAAGTGGAGCTTCTACAGATGACTCACAAAATCACACCATAAAGGTGAAGAGAGAAGAGAGCTTCTGCCTCACACCACTTCAGGACACTGCTGAGTCAAGTGGCCACCTTCCAGAACCACACCACCAGTACAAGATCTGTACCATCAATGAGGATGCTTCACATCCTCAAGCCACTCAGCTCTGAATCGAAGTCTCGCAGAATTGGATTAATCGTCAGAATTAAACCCTTTCTGCAAAAAGTGTAAATTAAATTACCCTTTCTGCAAAGGAGCAATCAGAAATTCAGGTTTTGTTTTTCAAGTCACTACAGTTCAGAAAGTCATACCAGAAGGTAGTTTACGGTTGATGCTGAGCAATCCAAACCCAGTAGCTGCTAAACTAGGCTTAGCCAACCAAATGCACCAGCTGTCTGCTTACAGTTGTGATCAAGTGATGCAAATAAGCAGAGCTATCAGTGATTCCTTTTTGGATGTAGCAGTAGCAATATGCTTTCTTTCTTTTCTTTTCTTTCTTTTTTTTTTTTTTTTTTTTTTTTTTCTTTTTTTGGCCCAGCACTGCTGGCAAGCTGGCAATTCAGAGCCAAGAGTCCCAAGGCAAGCTGTAGATTTCAGGGCTTAGCTGCAGCTTCAGTCAGCAGTGTTCTCACTACCCTAATGTGCATCCTAATTTAGCTGTAACTCTGGATCCATAACCTCCTTGTTGAGATTCTTATTTTCCAAAATTTGTTCTTCAGGCTTTCTTAAAATTGTTTAAGCTATCTAGTACTCTTTCATTAAATTGCTTTTACTCTTTAAATCAGATAACGTTTCTATTGTTTGCAAGTTAAGTGACCTGAATGTTACAAACTGAATGATTTTTATCCTCTCTAAACGGCTACAGAAAACATTATCAATAGAAAAAAAATGATAGTTTATATTTCTGCACACAGATTATTGTCAGGAGAATGGGTTAGTAAGGCCATCAAAGACAAGCCCTTTAAACACATAACTATTATTTGTAGATACTTCTTTGACACATGTTATATATATATATCATGTAGATTTTAGATCATATTTATGATTCTCTTAAGTTGCAATTGCATGCACATTCTGTATGGAGATTGTTATAATTTCATATGTAAAGAATTTTGTACCTTTTACATAAAGTAGACACATATTTTCTCAGAACTTTTAAAAGGATATAGCAGTGTCATAGACACAATGCATGACTACAAGTAAAAAATGAGGGTCTGATAAGTCACTTACACTGTACTGGTTTCAGATATCTCATCCATTAAATGGGGAATTGGATGATCTTTAAAACACTGTCTCTAAAATTCTATGATAATATGTAATTTTAACAATTTAAATGATCATACATTAAAGTTTCAAAAACTATAACATTGTATATATGAATCATATTGTGTATATATTATTGCTCAGGAAAGATACCTCTATATCATTATTATTATTTTTTTAAATTATTTATTTATTTATTTTTATTTATGGCAGTGTTGGGTCTTCGTTTCTGTGTGAGGGCTTTCTCTAGTTGTGGCAAGCGGGGGCCACTCTTCATCGCGGTGCGCGGGCCTCTCACTGTCGCGGCCTCTCTTGTTGCGGAGCACAGGCTCCAGACGCGCAGGCGCAGTAATGGTGGCTCACGGGCCCAGCCGCTCCGCGGCATGTGGGATCTTCCCAGACCAGGGCGCGAACCCGTGTCCCCTGCATTGGCAGGCAGATTCTCAACCACTGCGCCACCAGGGAAGCCCTATATCATTATTTTATAGGCAATACTTTGTTTAAAATATGAATTAACTGATTTCCTGAAAGCAATTGGCTAAAAGCTGATTTGTCATTTGTTCCAAGCTTGGCCTATTTACTCTAAAATCCATTTCTTTCCCTTGCCTGGTCTTCTTGGTTTCACAAACTGACTGATTCCTACTGGCTGTCATTCCCAGGCTGTTCTGTCAGCAGGCTTGTATCTGAACTCAGCCAGTTACTTCCAAATTATAGAGGAGGAGAAAAATCAAAATGAGTATAGCTTCCTTTCTCTGTCTTCTCCGTGTCGCTGTGTCTCTCTAATTGTGTGTGTCTCTGTCTTTGTCTTTCTCTCTCTCTCTTTCTCTTTCTCTCTCTCTCTCCCCTACTTTGAGCAGCCTCTCTGGCAGCTGCCAGATTTCCTCCCTGGCAGCTGCCAGATTTCCTCCTTTGATTCTGGGCTAATTTCATATTTTGTAAATCTTTCAATAATAATGTTATGGCCACTTTTCACAAAAAATCAATTCATCTGGTTATGACTTTAGAGTCATTCTACAGTTTAAGGTTACTGTACTATCCTTATTTAATTTAAAATTCACTTCTCTATTATTTTATTATTATTAAAACTCACTTCTCTATTATGTAAACTATATTACATACAATATGATTTCTATTACTGTCCTAATAAATTACCACACATGTAACAATTTAAAACAGTACCCATTTATTGTTTCACAGTTACAACTGTTGGAAGTCCAGATGGGCTCAACTGGATACTCTGCTTAGGGTCTCACCAGGTTAGAATCAAAATGCAGGCCAGCCTGGATTCTTACCGGGAGGCTTTAAGGGAGAATCCATATACAGTGTTTTCGGGTTTTTAGTAGCATTCAATTCCATGTAATTGTAGGGTTGAGGTCCTTCTTTCTTTGGCCAGAGAACTAACAATTGACCAAAGGTCATTCTCAGTTTCTTGAGACCCCCTGCGTCCCTTGACTTGTAGCTCTTTCCATTGTCATAAACAGCTGGGGTGCATTGCATCTCTCTGGCTTCCACTTTTCTCCATCACTTTAACTTCCTCTCTCCTCAGAGACAAGGGAAAGCTCTGCTTCTAAGAGCTCTCTTGAATACATTGGACCTATCAGAATAATCCAGGATAATCTCCCCATATTAAAGTCAACTAATTGGTAAATTTAATTATATTTACAAAGCAACTTTTACCATGTAATGTAATGTATTCACAGGTATGACACTAGGGGACAAAAGTCTTGGGGGCCAAAATTCTGCCTACCACAAAATATCTTAGAGAAAAGATGTGTTAAAACAATAAGCTAGACAAATATCAGGAAAATATTAAAAAACAAGCAAAATAAGTGAATTATTTGATGGATTAAATGGAAGAGTTTTGAAAGATTTAATATGTGAGTATACAGTAAATTCTGAGAGATAATTGATAAAGAATGATTTGCAATATCTATTTAACTACATAACCTTGTTTTTGACAAGTACCTTTAAGAACAACAATTCTATGGCATTCCATTTTAAACACTGGTTTCTAAATCTCATATGTGAATGTATGTGCTAAAGTCCTAAATAAAATGTAAGTGTGTAAAATAGAAAAATCCCTTAAAGAAAGCATTAACCATATTTAAATATTATTTATTTAGCTCAAGAAGCAAAAGATAATTAGTTTTGGTATAAATATCAATATATTAGAAAATATCAATGAAGCTAACGATTTTGACAGATGCAAAAGAGGCTTTCAATAAAATCCATTACCCTCGCTTAATAAAGAAATACATAGCATAAACATAACATAACATAAACATAACATAAACAACATAAACTTATATAACTGAGTGAAGACTACATAACTCATACTAATAGCTAAAATAATATTTAAGGTTCAAAAGGTGGAGATGTATGATACTAATATTAAGAAAAAAAAGTAATGAGGTTGGCTATAACTATTATTAATTAATGTTCAGAATGTGTTCACAAATGCAAAAAAAAAGTGAAAGATAAATAAGGAATAAAAAAGCTTTCATCAAATTTTACAACCCCAGTGATTCAAAAAGGATCAATATACTTCTTTCACGTGCTCTCATTATTCCCCTACTCCCTTCAAATAGGATCTTTGTACAACCAACCTAGCTTTCTTAATTACATGTTTCTACCATTTATTTTCACTTTATTTTGAACTCGGACTTTTTGCTCTCTGAATATCTTCCTCTTTCAAGTAGGATTCCTCACAGAGTGAGATAAGAAGACAATAATTTCCGGGTCTGAAAAAAAATCTATTATTGAAACAGACCCTCTCCATCTTCACCTACCTGAGCACAATTATTACACATAGTTGGTTCCATTCTATGAGATCAAAATCAAACACATGCCAGGATTATATTTATTGTTCTCTTGCCTGTCTCCCCTTTGTTTTTTCTCTTCTTAGCTATAACTACCCTTAGAGGCCTAACTCAATAAATTTCCCAGACATGTTCCCTTAGGGAATATGCCATGTTTTCCCTCCTTCCCGCTGCAATAACTGTGACATCTCAAATCTCATCTAACCCTGCTTAAAGTATTTTATGTGATATAACAGGCAATCTCTTCCCACTCTTGTCTATTGTGTGACCACCCAGTACAGATTTCTCAAACATCAGAGGGTGGTCTATCTTTTGTTTTCCCATGTCTTGTATGAGGGTGTTTCAATAATTTATTGAATCCAAGGTTCCTCAGAGATCCATGAACAATCCCTTTCTTTGCTATAGGTTTAATTGCGACCCTAGTCAACTTGCATGTTTTTGTAATAGTGAAAATTGTCCTCTTTCCTAATCTAACCATTTAGAATATTTAGATATGTTACTATTTCAATTTTCCTTTGTTTTCTGTTTAGCCTGGCAACCAAGATCTATATCTATTCCTTTCTTTCTCTAGCTTCTGAGTTAAAAAGTCAAAACACATTTATATAGGTATCAGTCTTGCTTTTTTGTTTGTGTTTATTTGATTTTATAGTTCTGTTTCCCCTTGAGTTTTTTTTTTTTTTTTTTTATAATATCTAATTGCTAGGGTTAGAGTACATCAAATGGAAGACCTCTTTTAAAGTTTCAAAAAAATGCATTAAATTTAAGTTGTCCAAAAATGTGACTTTCCCTCCTAAAACAGTACTTCTCCAATCAGCTTTGTGTTTTTATAAACTTTATCACACATCTACTGAGTTTTTGAAATCACAGTGATGGTATTAATTGGAATTTGACTGGGAGAGGTATGCTGTGCTCTAACTATCTTAGTTAAAATCATTCAAAATTCTTCATCATGTATATTAAAAAAACAAGGTGGTGAGGAGTTAGTACACCTAAAATGTCTATTTTTAACAATACACAACCAAAATTTCATAACATAGTAGTATGACCCAAAGTCAAAACACAACAAATTTTATATTTCTGAATAACAAATACAATAAAGGGGGAATGCAGGTAAAAACTCTACCCGGTTTAAGCTCACCAATGTCCATTTAATCTCACAATTTATGTCAGCTACAGTGTGTTCACTTTTCTGGCTTTCCATTTAAAAAATTTTAAATCCCTGGAGATGTGAAAGGAAACCCTTACTTCAAATACACAGGTAAGTTACATCTTATCCAAAGAAAGACCCTTTAATATGCTTCCAAGAGCAAATCCTTACTTCTTTTGATATCTCCAACAAATTGGTCATGATCTGCTTTCAAAGACACCAGACAAAGCCATATTTCATTTGTAAAGAGCTTCTTCCCATCAAGCACACTGAGAGCCACTGTCACTTCTCTAAAAGGTGTGGAATCTACAGTATGGTAGGTACAATATGTTTTTGTGTCACCTGACTTATGACATCAGCTCAGCTCTGATTTCACTTGTGGGTGTGGTATACAATTTCCTCAAAGCTCAAAATCTCTCTAATAGCTTACACCACATTACCTTGATAAGGGGCACCATTTTTCTCCTTCTCTTCAACTGTGGGAAACTGCTCTGCTCATAGGGAAGCTAAGTTGGAATTAGAGGGAGTAAGCTCTCCCCACAGCAAAAACTGGCTAAAAGGGGCATGCACTGATTGACAAATGTCCCAGTCTCCTTTTTTATAATTGGTTCTATGGACTGAATTGTATCCCCTCAAAATTCGTATGTTGAAGCCCTCAACACAATGTATTTGGAAAGAGGCTTCCAAGGTGCCAATTAAGAGTAAGTGAGGTTGTAAGGACCCAATAAGATAGGATTAGTGGCCTTATAAGGAGAGGAAGAGAGAGAGAGAGATTTCTCTCTTTTTGCACACATTCAAAGAAGAGATCTCAGAATGAAACCTATTTTACCAATACCTTGGTCTTAGACTTCCCAGCCTCCCGAATCATGAGAAAATAAATTTCTGTTGTCTAGGCCATCCTGTCTATAGTATCTTTATGGTGGTCGTGGCAGCCTGGTATAACTAATACAGTTGGGGAACTTTGAGAGACTCCTAAGGAGGGTTTGGTAGCTACTATAATTTTGAGGTAGTGCTAAGTGTAAATTATATTTTGACATGCCTTTGGTTTCTGTTGGTGAAAAACTCAGAGGTACTGTTAATACCACTATGGCTTCTCTACATCTATAATTAACAAATCCTGGTGTTCTTTGTTCTTGAAAAGTTGTGTAAAAATAAATGTGAGAATTTTCTCCATTCAATTTCATGGAACTCATATTCTAACCAAGGACCTTTTGTGAGTTCATGTACAACAGACTAAAAAATAGAGTAACTCTATTTGTTCATGGTTAAAAATGTATTCTGACACCATATTTATTTATTTTGGGGTTTGAGAGAATAATAAATAATTATCTAAGTACACTCATCTGTAAAATGGGAGAGTAGTAGCACCTATTCAATACAGTTATTGTATGAGATCAATATAAATTGCTTAGGATGGAGCTGTGCAGAGTAAATTCTCAGTAAATGTTGGTTATTGTTATTATTCTTCTTACTAGATGAGATGGATGAGAAATATGAGGCTTAGAGTGTTTGGATAGTTCACCTGTTTTGTGTGTCAGTAATGGCAAAGTCAAAATCTGTACACGGGCAGTCTGCCTTGCTCTTAATCCTGATTCTCTTCACATGCACAAAATGGGGCTTTTTGAATCCCAGACTAAAAACTGAGCATAACACTTCAACTTAGATGCTGCTTATTTGGTACCATAGGATCAATAACTCTATCTTGTTTATACCTTAATCAAAAGGAAATCCCAGCATCACTTTACTTTTATTCTCCACATCCTTGAAAAGTAGCACTGTGATATCTGGTGGGCAGCACAGCAGAGCAAAGCCCCATGGCCTCTGGGTCCTCTGATTGAAGAAGTGTCAGAGTACACACTGTCTTGCAGAGAAAATCAGCAGCAGCAGCAGCAACAGCAGCCTCAGGATACCAGGGTTAATCATCTACACAGATCACCACCATATTAAGTATATGTTATGAACTAGTGACTTAATCTACTTCTAGGGTAAAGGAGTTTGAATCATTTTTTCTCATTTTTAGAAATTCTGATAGAATAAAAATCACCTGTAAATTCCAATAAGAAAGGAAGAATAGAGAATTCCTTGGAGGTCCAGTGGTTAGGACTCAGCACTTTCACTGCTGAGGGCATGGGTTCAATCCCTCTTTGGGGAACTAAGATACCACAAGCCACGTGGCGTGGCCAAAAAAATAAAATCACACAAAAAAGAAAGGAAGAATAACCTGGAAAATAGGGCTAGAATCCTTAATCTCTGACCACCATGGCCACCATGGAGCAACTATGGTAGAGTTACTGTACTTTTGGATTTTTTTTTTTTTTTTTTTTGCCTCAATCAGAAACCATTTAATGTAACCTGACAAAAGTTATGAAGGAATTATTCCAATTTTGTTTTCCTGAAGGGGCAATCTTAATTCTTGAACTTGGGACCTTAAGTACAAAAGTTGGGAATTCCTTAATGAGAATTGAGCCACATTCTCTTTTGGAGTCACAGGCCAATTTCACTTAAATCCAGCAAAGAATCCTACATATTTGGTTATAATTCCCTAATCGATTTCTAGTATGTGTTACAATCAGACAAATCTCAGAAATATCACTTGACAGTAGAACTGCCATGTTGCACAGATCGGGGTAACCCCCTTCAGGTTATAATCTCTGTGAATAATATCACCTACATTTGTGCAGTGGAAAACCTTCATGGCCATAGGTGGAGTCCCTGCTTGACAGCCCCTTTACAGTAAGGATATCATGGTTGCTATGAATTCTAGTTCAAAGGACAAAAAAGGGCAGAGCACACAGGGGCAATCTAATGCCACCACCTGATGAATTATTTAAGGAATAGATACTGTTAGTTGCAGCACTCACATTAATTAACTCTTAAAAATGATATGAAAAATGATCCAGTAGCATAGGTTATTATTAATAATATAATTAATATTAGTATCTTTATTAACAGTAATTATAAGGGTGTTTATAAGCACATCAAATGATTTTTAGGTACAATAATTTAATTTTCAATAAAATATCAGCGTGCCTCTTATTTTTTAAAAAAGCTTCTCTTTGCTATCTCCATTTCTCAAAAGGAAACAACACAGAAAGATATAGAGGAAATAAATAATCAGAAAAAACACTTTCATCATTGTTATTTTTTGGTGAACATACTTTCAGATACTTATACATAAATAGATATTCAAACAAATAAATACATATGTATTTAATTGTACACAGGTAGATTCATAAATACCATCTGTTGGATAACCTATAGTTTTTACAATACTGAATGCATGGACTCCTATCCATTTTAATAAATATCATTATTTTGAATTGTTGCATAGTATTGCATTTTCTAGTATTTCATACTGTGGTCATCTACTCCTCTATTACTGAAAATATTACATGTTTCACTTTTTCCTTCTAAATCAATTACGTTGTAATGAGCATTTCTTTTTTTTTTTTAATGAATAGTCTTTATTTTTAAAAGCAGTTTTAAGTTTCCAGGAAAACTGAGCAAAAATTAAGAGAGTTTCCATTACCTCCTCTCTTTCCACCCACATATTTTCCCCTAATTTGAACATCTTGCATTAGTGTGGTACATTTTTACAATTCACGAACTAATATTGGTATATGATTATTAACTAAAGCCCATAGTTTACATCAGTTTTCACTCCTTGTGTTATCCTGTTCTGTGGATTTTGACGAATGCATAATGTCATGTATTCAACAATTACAGTAACATAGGGAACAGTTTTCCTACCCTAAAAACTCTTGTGCTATACCTATTTACCCCTCCTTCCTTCCCTTAAACCCCCCAATGATTTGATTTTATGAAAAGTAGAATCATATTCTTCTAATAGTAGAATAATGCCAGAAACATAACAAAAACTAAAGGGACATGTATAATATTTTGTTCTTGTTCTAGTATTATTCTTTTCATCTTCTTATTACTCCAAGCTCTGCTTTTGAACAATGCATTGACAGGTATGATTTTAATGAATTTCTCAGAAGGCTTGTCAATTAATTATTTTCATCTATTTTTGTCTCTAATGTTGCACACTCCCCCAACCCCCCCAAAAAAGAAAAATGTCTGGAATAAGAATAGAAATGTTCTTCCTTCCCTCCCTCTTTCACTGAAGGTGAGAGGCAATAAATTGTCAACCGTGGTTCATTTACCTCTCATCCTCAAGTTGCCAAAATTATCACAAATCCCCATCAGTAATACCATTTTCAGAATCAACAAAACATCATCAATAACTCTTTTACTAAGCACCTACATGGGCATAATGCTGTTAGTCTTGACCTATCAGAAGGAACTTTTTAACAGTCTGTAATGAGCACTTCTAATACATACACATATTTTGGAAATTTTTTATTTTATGTTTTTATACATATTGCCAAAGTGGATTTCAAAAAGGTTAAATCAATTTATAATAGAATGGTAATTTCTTTGAGGACAGTGCTTGGAAGACTTATCACACCAGGTAGGGCTGTCTGTCATGTCAGAATAAAAAAGTGAGGAAGGCTGAGGTGAATGCACCTTGCATTTTCAGATTCTGGTTTTGCAAAGATGCAAACCTTTTCCTCAAGGGCAAAATGGGGACCACAGAAGGCTGTCATGCATGAGGCATTTTGAGAAACAATCTAGAAGCGACATGCCTTCCAACAAGAGTCAGAAAGGCTGGTTTCCTCTCCCATGAGAAAGACTGATTATGGTGTCCAAGAGAAGCATGGGGAAAATTTAAGATGTTAGAGCTGGCAACGCTAACCCTAACCCTAACACTGGATGCACAAGTACAACAGGACCAGCCATGTAAAATTGTGCCCTTTTCTACTCACCTCCTTTGCCCTCTGAGCCAGATACCACAGGAGAACTGAAATAGTACCTAGCGAGAAAGGGAGTATGTGGAATAGAAAAGAGAGAAACTATCCATGCTAACATTTTCTCCTACAAATATCTGAGCCTGGATCAGAGCTGAGCTTGGGGAGAGATTGAGGATCAGATAGGAATCTGAGAAGGTGGGGAGCACTTTAAACTGAATGAGAGATTGAAATTTTGATATCGGGTTATATTTGACTTCTTAGAATCTGAAAATAAGTTTGTTTATTAACAAATGAAATTGACCATAAACATTTATATCTCTGCCAAAACTATCATATTACAGAAGGTTAAAATGTTGTGATGATAAACAATATCTGATAATTTCCCTCATAATTTGAAGGCCTTGTCCTTTGTCAATCAGCAGGCAACACAATTATTTGACTTCTGATATAATATTCTGTTTCTAATTTTCTTGTAAGGGGCTTATTATTTTCCTCCTCTCTCGAAACTTTTAAAACTTTTCTTCATTCCGATTTGTTGCTTAAGTTTTAGCATCATTGATTCTGTTAGCAAATCTTTCTATTTTGTCTTTATTGTTCTAAATTTATTTTCTTTTTTTAAACAGTACAGCCACATTTATTTTTCAATGTTAAATTTGTTTTTATTTCTTCCTTTTGTCGTCAGCATAAAATGAGACCAGTTATAAACCACAAGGAAATTTAATTTTTGTGGAGAGTTTAATATAGGAGTGAAGTGAGTTACATATTTAAATTTCAAATTATACAAAGAAAAATATTAACTCTACATTAATTGAAGATAAATATTCAGTTCCAATCATTGTGAATGTACTAATTTAAAGTTTTCATTAGCTGTCCTACTGGGAATCAAATGCATGCAATTAGCCATCCATCAATCTAAAATATGTCAGTGTCTAAAGACATACTTGGATGTATGTTGGCAAAATTAAATTAATCTGAGATTGTTGATCTGGCACTACCATGAACCAAGAAGAGAGAAGGGTAGTTTTCCTCTTGTTTATCAACTCATTATTCAATTCTGTCTCATAAGTGCACACTTACATATCTGCTTTCTGCTACCATGTATCAATTTATTAACTGTTTCTGTCAATAATTTCAATGGAGTTTCACAAGGCAATTATAATAAAAATTGTTTTCATGCTGTAGCTTTTTATGTATCAATATATATTACATCTAAATTAGGAACCATTTTAACCATTTTCAGTAAGATATAAGTATATATAGAAAAGTGTCCAATCTGAAGTTTTAATATGATGAGTTTTGACATGTACACACCTGTGTAACCAACACTCTCCAGCAAATATAGAGCACTGCTATCACCAAAATTCTCTTCTGTCCTTTTCCAGTCATTCCTCACTTTCCCAAGAAAACGTTATTCTAATTTCCATTATCAAAAATTACTTTTTTTCTTTCTGTTAACTGCAAACATATGGAATCATACAGTATACACTCTTCTGTCTTTGATGAACTTACTGTAGTGGAGGCTCATCCTTGTGTATATCAGCAGTTTGGTCCTTTTTATTGCTACAAATTGTTTACCCTAAACTTATTTTCTTAATTCCATTCATTTATGAATTTTGATTACTTCTTTTTATATAGACTAGCCCCCAAATTTTCTAACTTCCTAGAAAATGTGTACAGATATTTTAATTTTTCCTTCTTTCCTGATAGTAAGTATTCCATAATATTTTTTCTTTGTTCTTGTGTGCTATATTACTTGCCTTGCTTTTTGCTATAGATTTTTAAAATAAATATCCAGTGATATTTTCTGTTTTTCTTTTGGCCCCAAGGGAGAAACTTTTTCTAGGGCTGGTCATTTTTCCAAAATGAGTGTGGATATAGCCTCATAATCTAACTACTTTTCCTATTTGCCTTGTATATACTTAATTTGCATTTATTTTTAGAGCTGGGCAGTGATTTTTACATCCAGTTGCCTGCAAGAGATACAAAGACAACTAGAAAAAAAAAATGAAAATCAAGAAATCTATCATCTAGTGTTACACCTCCAGTGTTTTCTCTAAACTGAGGCTCCTGAACCTGAAACTCACCATATTGGAAGATTGTCCTGTTCAAATGGAGACAGACTTTGACTGGCTAGTGGAGAATTAGATGTAGCTGTCAGGTAGGTTTATTAAAATCTCATCTTGCCCACACAGGAAATTAAGACAAAGAAAAATGAGTATGCATTGAGGTTGGGCTCTTTTTTTTTTTGCCCCCACTTTCTTTGCTGCTGATGATTATTTCCACAGCTACCTTGGCTGCGATGGCTGATTAGTTCTGAGTGACATCCTCCAAGGTGAGATCACATGGCCATATGTCTCCCTAACTCCAAGTTTAAGGGCGTGATATTTGTGTATTCATCATGACATATTTTCTTGAATCCGTGCAAATTGTAGTATATCTGGTCAATATCTGCCAGGTTGTGGTATGAGATCTGGTACTTTCCTAAATGTAAATGAAATTTTAATCAATGTCTTTAATCACTGATTTCATTCCACTGAATATAAGGAATTGACATTTTTGAAATATACATTAATTTATCCATATTTGTTAAACATGTAGTCATCTAGAAATTAAAACATATATTTTTCAGTCACTATCTAGGAAAATTTATCACATTTATGCTGCTTTTATATTATTTTATTTCCTTTTTTACATTTGAAGAAGGGCAGAATGAAAATTCAAAGACTATTAGATGGAACTGGTGGACTATTCTGAGAATTTACCCCCAAATTTTGCTAGTATCTAAATAAATATTTTTTCCCATCTAGGTAGTATATTTAGTTCTAAGGATGATTTTCATATTTATTAGTGAAATACTTTAGATATATTTCCAGCTGGATTCTTCCAAAATTCTTGATATTTTTTTAAATGATTCAAAATACGAGTATACGTGCATAGGTAATAAAGATTTTTACATTCTGTAATAAATTCTGGGAGACCTTGGGGACAATTCTAAATGAAAAGGTAAAGGAAAATAAGATTTCTTCAGTGATGCATAATTTCCTGAAGAAATGGAACTAAACAATTTCTCAAGGTCTCTTTCAGTTCTACGATCATTCAAAATCCCCAGTGTTAGAATGTCTATACTGCAGAAGTCACCACCAATGTCAGATATGGTCAAGTTACAAATACTGTTTTTACTTAGATTTCGGTTAAGTGAATTGAATTATTACATCACTTAGCATCTGGTCTTTTTTATCCAGGTAGAATTTCTCATGTGCTCTATTACTCTTTAACACAAGTTAACATTTTGGAATTTAGGCCTATATAAAATATGTAGAACTTGTCTTTAAATATTAAGCATACTCAAAAATAATTTTGAACAATTTTCACTCAATGATAATAATCCAAAACTGTCATTTTTTAAAATTTATTTTCTTGTATGCATAATTAAATGAGACCAACATTATCTGGCATTATTTATAGTCTATATATTATAAATACTTACAAACATGAGACATCTCACCCAAGTATGTATATATACAAATGTATATACACAGAGGTATACATATATGTATGTGTGTGTGTATATATATATATATATATATATCCTAGCAATAAAGCTATTTGTTAATAATTTATATTTTTGTAGTTAAATAGTGCATGTTAGGCACAGTTTACTGCTAGTATGCGTACAGATTAAATGTAGAATTTTGCCTTTGAAAGAATGATTCTTAAGAATATTCTGAGGACAATAAAATTTAGTATCAAGTTTAATGTTTTACTAATTACTCAAATCAATTTAAAATAATCATACATTTCCAACTCTGTCTAATCAGTACCTATTTTCTGTCTATCGATGTATCTATCTATTCAGCTAGCTAGCTATACATACTATACGATTTTCAGGTAAAACATGATTCAGGGACCTAAGTAGAAAATGGAGGATCTCAATCACACCCAAGCTGTGTTGCACTCTCATATATTCACTTGACACAAGCATTTTACCTGAATATGTAGCCCTAATATTCTATTAATAACATTTATTGAAAATTTTCAACCAAGGTAAACAGAATTTATTCTTCCAAGTACATTTTGTTTGAAGGACATTAACAATGCATAATTTGTAGAGACTCTGGTCTTCATGACTCTGTTTTATAAGCTAGTAGATATGCTGAGGTACTAATTTATAACCCCAAATCATGAACCTCATGCAACTGAGAGGAAAGACATTTATTCACTCACACATAATATTATGGCAATTTCTGGGGAATCAAAGTGTGAATAAATGCAATAACTTAAGTTTATGCACTTTCTATTACAGCATTGGAGAATTAAAAGGCAATGTGAGCTGCACTGTGTTCCTGGAATGTTTAGTAAGGATCAAAGCAGAAGGGAAAATATATGTATATACATATACTTAATACACATATATATACATTTATATTTACTATGCTAATATAAAATATTGCTCTACTAATGTATATAACACTATTTACTATATTGTAATCAAGACTAGAGTTCTGTAAGAAGACTGAGAAATGCATGTGATTGGTTTTATATATGATGCTTTCTCTAGAACAGTTACTGCCTTGCTTCCATAACTCCAGCATTTCTGATTAATTTCTGAGCTCCATATCTAGTGCTTTGATGTGTCATGCAAGAAATCATGTAACATGTATATTTAACGCACAGTCTTTTGGCACCAAACACTCCCCATATTATGCAAACATTATGTTGATTAATACTACATGAGTTGTGTATTATTTAGAAACATGTTGAAATATCTACATATGTTGAGTGTAAATTTAGCCATTGTAGATGAAATAGATTTTCATTATTTGTAAGGATTAAATAAAAAATTTTGTGTAAGAACACTTAGTATCCTATTGAGAGAAAATTATGTTTATGATAGTAAAAATCCTGACTTTAAACAGGTACCAGTTTTGTGCTACCAAGAATTATAGTGAAATATGAAGTTTAATAGTGAATTTTAAAGCATAATCTCCAAACATTCACTAAAGTGGCATCTGTATATTCCAAAGCAGTTAGATGGATTTTTTTCATGTCCATAATTGAAAGTTCTTTAGGATAACTTTCTAGAAAATTAAAGATCAAATTAGAGACAAAGGGATATTACAGCATTTACTACAGTACAAATGAGGAGGTGGAAATTTAAAGTAATGTGACTTTCTCTGAGTCACAAAACCAGGCAATCACAGAACTAATGATGTCATCCAGTTCTCTGGCAACAGAATAGTATTCATGGACCATAGACTTGACAGTCTTTTCTAATCTAAACTCCATATCTTACAGGTTTTTGACCCTCAGCAAATCATTTAACCTCTGTCAGTCTTAGTTTTCCTATTCAAAAGAGGAAGAAAAAAATCTAAAACAAAGAACAAAAACAATGATAATGCATCATGAGAGTCTGTGAAAATGATACAAGATAAACAAGCTTGGGAACTTAGTAGGTTAAGGACTTAATATAATGCTTTTCACATACAAGTGTAAATGTTAGCTATTACTTTTTAATTATATTTGCTTCTATTATTATTATTACTCCCAGTACAGTACGTTTTCCAGTAGACCTGATTGCCAATCTCAGACATCACTGTAGAAGTTCTCGAATCACTGTATACATATCCATCATCAAAGAGAGGGACACCTGTCTCTTAGTGTCATGGCTATGGGCCTCATTGGGACCTTGAATATATTGACTCTGCACCATTAATATAATTAACCCATCACAAGCTCCCTTAAAGTTTTGTTCCTTCTTATCCATCTCTATATCTAAAGTAGCAAAGTTCCAAACTTGTTACCAAACAAATGTTAACTATTTGGTGCCTGTACCAGGTTGAAGAGTTGAATACTGTCTGAAAAAAATCAAACAGTCACCCTGTTTGTCTCTCAATTTATATAGGCCTTCAACACCACCTGAAAATTCTCCCATACTTTGCTGGCATGTTCTTTCTCTCCATCTCCAAAGCAACTACTTCATACATTCCTCCCATACCTTAAAATTCCAGTTCTACTCTTTGTGGCTCCTCACCTGAAAGAGCTGAAGACATTGTCTCAAATTCCCTCATGAAAATCGAAGCAATCAAGCATGAGCTTCTTCATTTTTCTCACCAATAAATCTGTATGCTTACCTGACCTGGACCCACACTCTCTGCATTTCCTCCAGTCACAGTAGTCAAAGTGGCTTCTCTTCCTTTAAAAACCAGCTCCTCTACCTATACTCTGAGTCCTATCACTTGCACTTCTCAAGAAGCTGCTGCTGTAACATTCCCTTCTTGTAAATTTTTACTTTATTCCTCTCAACTAAATATAACTATGCTCTTTTGTTTGCCCATTATATACAAATAAATACAACAAAACAAAGCAGGGTTACACCTTCCATTCACCCCACGATCCCCTCTATGCAACACTCTTTTTTTTAAACTTTTCACAGAAAAACTCTTATTAGATTTATACATTATCTATAGTCACTAAATTCACTTCTTTAACTTCCAATTTCCTCATCCTAATCAAATTTATTTTGTCTGAATGCATCTAGTGATAGTAATCTCATCAGTGTTATCTATGGCCATTTGTCTGTTTTCATCTTAATTGATGTCTAGGCAGAATTTTTCACATTTGTACACTCCCTTTTAAAAAATATTGTTTTTGGTTGTTGTTGATGATACCATATGCAACTGTGTTTTTCTTCTACTTATCAGTTGTTCCTCCTGAATCTCCTTGTTTTTTCAAATATAAATTTTACAGTTTCCCAGATTAGACCAGATAACTTCTGTTTTATCTTTATTCTGGCCCAAGATTATATAATCGGGTCCATGGATTTAAAGCGAATTATTTGGTCGGTATATGGTATTGACTCCCAATTTTTCATTTCTAGTACTGACTTTTTCATTGACTCTGCCATCAGATTTATATAGAGAAACATTTATTTTATTTTAATATAAATTTGATTTAGTAAAATTTAGCTATCTGGTCATTATCTTAATATCATGTGACCAAAACAGAATTCTTATTTCTACTCTTAGAAAAGAAGCAGATAAACAAATCACCTGACCCCATCCAATCCATCTCAGAATAGGACTTAACTGATTTCCTTCTCCCATAATCTATCCTCTCCACACAGACAAAGATCTTTCAAACATAAAATACACAAGTCATTTTTCTGCCTGAGATCCAAAAAATGATATAAAATTAAATCATGTAAATACTGGATCCAAAAGAAGATGGAAAAAAGGAAACAAGGAAGAAAGAACACAAGACAATAATTAGCAAAAACACATTTAAGCCTAAGAATATTAACAATTATATTAAATTTTGAATTATAAACATTCAAATTGAAAGGCAGAGATTATCACACTGCATTAGAAAATTAAAACAAATCCATACTTTCTACATGTATTCAATTGAAATTGAATCTGTGGCTAAAAGCCTTCATAGGAAGAAAAGGCCAGGCCTCACTGGTAAAATCTACCAAAATTTTAAGGAAGAAATAATATCAGTTTTACCCAAATTTTTCAACAAATTTAAGAGGAAGGAAAATTCACCGATTATTTTATGAAATCCGCATCACTCTGACACAAAAACCTGACAAAGATGTTACAAGAATAGAAACACGCAACATAATGTCTCTCATAAATAGAAGCAAAATTTCTTAATAAAAATTTAGCAAATCAAATTCAACAGTACATAAAAATATAATACAGCATGACTAAATAGAGTTTATGTCAGAATAATAAGGTTGTTTTAACATTAAAAAAATCAACCAGTGCAATACACCAAAGTAACAAACACATAAGAAAAACAAAATGCTCATCTGAGTACACACAAAAAAAAATATTAGGCAAAATGTACTATACATTCCTGATAAGAACTTTCAGAAAACTAGGAATGAAAGAGTATTTCACCTTGATAAAGGACATCTATGAATAACCTACAGCTAATATCATACGTAATGTGAAGACTGAATGTTCTCCTTCCATGATCAGGCATGATGACCACTCTCATCACTTCTATTTGACATTGTATTGAGGAACTCATAGTAACTACTTTTTAAAATTTAAGTTAAATGAAGATAATGTAAATTTATATGGTAATAGATTGTATTTATAGTAGTTCAACATAAGTTCTAAACCAAGCATGTCCATATGGTTTATTTACTTCTGAATTTCAGTTACTGCATTCAGTAGTCTAGTAAATAAAATAAAGACATAATGTAAGAATTAAGCATGTTCATCTAACTTAATTTTAATCAAGAAACTTAGATGGAGAGAGCAGAACACCCATATAACTCCTAGGTTTAACCTGACTTTCTCTTAAGAAAATCTTTAAAAAGCAAACAACAACAACAAAAAAACACTTTCATTATTTTGCAGGAAATCCTTGGTACAGTTTTCATTTGAGTAAGTAAACTTTTTTTGACATATTACTGTTACCATATTCCAACTGAGTGAGTCCACCAAAGCAAATTCCAGATCATATCAAACCTCTATTCTGCTTTCATTAAGGCTCCAGGCCCTTTTACAGTTTGTATCTATACACAGTCTTTTTGAAATCAAAGGAAACTCCCTGTTCAAATCAACAATATAAGGGTATGAAACGGAATGGAGAAAGTGACCCTTGAGATAGTATTACTCTTGAAATTGAAAAGTTATCTTTGTTATTACAGAACCCAATGCAACATATTTCCTATTTCGAGGGCAGTAAAGTTATGTGTTAAAAAGTGTTTCTAAAACAGCCTTCATATTCAGCTACACACTGGTGTATTAAGACTGAATTTAGATCTTAGGAATAAAGATAATGGAAAAAATAGAGTAGCTTTAAAATAGTTATATGACCTGGTTATTAAGAGCAGTAATGATTTTGAAACTACTGAAATGCAAAGGGAAATAGCTACCATTTTTATATAACTTGAGAAAACTAACAGTTAAAAGTTAAATGGAGTAACAATTTTACATATACTGATAAAATATCTATAACATTTAAATTTGACATTTTAATCATTTTTTATGTAAAATACAGTGGCATTAATTTTACAGTCATCACCACTATCTACTTCCAAAATGTTTTCATCACCCCAAGCAGAAATCTGTACCCATTAAGTAATAACTCCAATTCCCTCTACGCCAGATCCTGATACCCTCTAATCTACTTTCTGTCTCTTTGAATTTGCCTATTCTATATATTTTAAATAAGTGTATCATGCAATATCTGCCCTTTTAGCCTGGATTATTTCACTTAGCATAATATTTTTCAAAGTCCATCCATGTAAGAGCATGCATCATAATTTCATTCATTTTTATGACAAATAATCCACATATTATATACCACATTTTGTTTATTCATTCATTGTTGATAGACTGCTGGTTGTTTCTATCTTTTGGCTATTGTTAGCAATGCTACTATGATCATTTGTGTAAAAGTATGAGTTTGAGTCCCTATTTTCAATTTTTTTGGGTATATACCTAAGAAGTGAAATTGTTGGGTCAAGTGGTAATTATAGGTTTAATTCTTTGAGGAACTGTCAAACTGTCTTCCACAGTGGCTACACCATTTTATTTTCCTACCAGTAATATATAAGGGTTCCAATTTCTCCACATTGTGGTTTGAATTTACATTTCCCTAATTATTAATGATATTGAGTATCTTTTCCTATGCTTACTGTTAATTTTTATATCTTCTTTACATAAATGTCTATTTGGGTCCTTTGCCTATTTGTAATTGTGCTATTTTTTTGTTGAGTCATAGGAGTCCTTATATATCCTGGATATTAAATCCTTATCTCATATATGTGATATGAAAATATTTTTTTCCTATTCTGTGTGTTGTCTTTTCACTCTGTTGATAGTGCCCTGACCTGTGCTTTTGAACTCATATTTAAGAAGCCATTGTCAAGTCCAAGGCAATAAAGACTTTCCCCTATGTTTTTTTCCAGGGGTTTTACAGTTTTAGTATTTCCATTGTGGTCAGAAAGCTACTTTATATGATTTCAATCTTTGTAAATTTATTATGACTTGATTTGTGGCCTAACATATGGTCTATCTTGAAGAATGTTCCATGTGCACTTAAGAAGAATGTTCATTTTGCTGTTGTTCTCTCTCTCTCTATGTCTCTTAGATTTAATTGATTTAGAGTGTTGTTCAATTCCTGTGTTTCCTTGTTGATGTTCTGTTGGGTTTTTCTATCTCTTATTGAAAGTGAGGTACTGGTGTCTCCAACTATTACTGTAAAACTGTCTATTTCCATTTTCAATTATGTCAAATTTTGCTTTATATATTTTGGGGCCATCCTGTTAGATGTGCATATGTTCATAACTATTAGATCTTCTGGCTAGATTAAATGTTTTATTAATATATAATACCCTTTGTTTTTGTACACATTTTTTTATTTAAAATTTCTTTTTTCTGATAATAATAAAGCCACTATAGCTGTATTTAGTTAAAATTTGCATGGGATGTCTCTTTCCATCCTTTGCTTTCAATCTTTTTTTGTCTTTGTACCTAAAATAAATCTCTTGTATACAGCATAGAGATATATATTTTTAATCTGTTCTATCTCTTTCTTTTAATTAGCTAGTTAATCCATTTACATTTAAAGTAATTAGTGATAATGAAAGACTTATTTATGCCATTTAGTTATTTGTTTTCTGTGCCTCTTATGATTTGTTTCTCAATTCTTTATTACTGAGTTTTGTATTTAGTTGGTTATTTTTGTAGTATACCATTTTCTTTCCCTTTTTATTTCTTTTCTGTATATATTTTTAGTTGTTTTCTTAGTGGTTACCTTGAGTATTCTGATTATCTTAAATGTATAATAAGTTAGATTGAATAAGACCAACTTGGTTTCAATACTATACAAACACTCTGCTCTTACAGCTCTCCCTTTTTCATGCTTTATGTTGGTTTTGTCAGAGATTATGTCTTTATATATTACACCAATTAACATAGATTTGTAATTATTGTTTTATGCATTTGCCTTTTAAATCATAGAAAAATGAGGAGTTACAGATGAAAAACACAATAATTAAAGCATTTATATTTGCTTATGTTATGATTTTCACAGTATTATTCATTTCTTCATATGCTTTGAGTTACTGTGTAGTGTCATTTCATTTCAGTTTAAAGGACTCCATTAAGCATTTCTTGTAGGGCAGGTCTATTACCAATAAACTCTGTTAGCTTTTGTTTATCTGAGAATATTTTAATCACTCATTCATTCTTGAACATTAATGTTGCCAGATATAGAATTCTTAGTTGATAGATGTTTTTTTTTTTCTTTCAGCTTTTTAAATAGGTCATATTACTGCCTTATGGCTTCCATGTTTTCTGATGAGAAACAGCTGTCAATCTCTTTAAGGATTCTTGCACATGACATGTGACTTCTTTCTTACTGTTTCAAGATTTTTTTTTTTTTTTTCTGTCTTTGGCTTTTGAAAATTTGATTATAATGTGTCTCAATTTGGACTTCTTTCAATTTATCTTCTTGGAGTTTGTTGAACTTCTTAGGTTTGTAGATTTATATATTTTATCAAATTTCAGATGTTTTTTATCATAACTTCTTCAATTTTTTTGTTCCTTTCTCTCTTTTCTCCTTGGTTTTCCCATGTTGGTGTGCTTGATGGTGTCCTGAAGGTCCCTCAGGATTTTTCCATTTCTCTTCATTTTTTTTCTTTCTGTTTCTCAAACTGGATAATTTTAATTGCCTTATCTTCAAGTTGGTGATTCTTCTGTCTACTCAAATCTGCTGTTGAACCATATATACATATATATTTGTATATACATACACACACACATATATATACCTCCTTTTTAAAATTTCTCTCTCTATTTATTTTGCACTGCCTATTTTTTGATACACCGTTCTTCTGATGTCCTTTAGTTCTTTGTCTGTGGTTTCCCTTAGTTCGTTAAAACAGTTGATTTAATGTCTTTAGCTAGTAATTCCAACGTCTGGGCTTTCTCATGATACTGGTTTAAATTATTTTTTCCTGTGAATGAGCCATACTTTTCTGTTTCATTGTCATTTTTGTTTGTTTGTTTTTGTTGAGAATGAAACATTTTCAGTATTAAAATGTAACTCTGGAAATCAGATTCTCTTACTTTGGAGAGATTGCATTTGTTTCTTATTTAGACCTGCATTCATCCATTTTTAGAGTAGATTTTATAAACTATTTTGGCCAAATTTGTATTCCTTTTTGTGTGTGGTCAGCCTGTGACCAGATACAGATTTCCTTAAATTTCAAGATCAAAAAACCAAAAAAGGTACTTCCCCCACCAGACTAACCAAAACACACAAATACAAATTATCGGAGGACAAAATCCTTACTCTCCACCCTAACACCAGCCACATGCTCTAGGAATGCTAGTTTTCATCCCCATAGCCACAGCAAGGGTGTAAAATGGGGGAGAGAAACATGCACTCTGGACTTCCCTGGTGGCACAGTAGTTGAGAATCCACCTGCCAATGCAGGGGACACGGGTTTGATCCCTGATCTGGGAAGATTCCACATGCTGTGGAGCAACTAAGCCCATGCACCACAACTACTGAGCCTGCATGCCACAACTACAAGCTCATGCACCTAGAGCCCATGCTCTGCAACCAGAGAAGCCACCGCAGTGAGAACGTGTGCACCAAAAAGAAGAGTAGCCCCTGCTCGCCGCAACTAGAGAAAGCCCGCGTGCAGCAATAAAGACCAAACACATCTCCCCAAATATAATTAATTAATTAATTAATTAAAACAAACAAAAAATGCACTCTGCTCTCTTACCAAAGTTCAGCAATCTCTCTTCATCAAGCACTTCTCTTGGTTGCTATAAGTAAGTTATCAGGTTCCAGATTTTCAAAACTGTTGATTTTTACAATTCTTTTTTTCCATCTTAGTGATTGTTACAATGGTGTAAGTGACATCAGGAATTTCTTACTCTGCTATTTTCCATGATGTTACTCCTAGGCTATCTTTTAATCTATTAAAAATCATATCATCAGTTGCAGCATCTTGTTCTAAAAGTTTTTTATTTTTTTTGAGTTTAGAATTTTGCCAATAAATACAGTATGAATTTTATGAAACATGTTTAAGGCATATTAAATAACTTAGTCCATTATAGTCTATACCCCTTTTTCACTAACAATATCTCATTTTATTCTCACAACATGTTGTACAGGAATTATTATTCAGAGATGACGAAAGAAAGATTATTAAAATTAAATGATAAATTTATAACTTGTTAATGGGAGACACAGAAGGTAAAGCCAGGTCTGTTGAGTCTGAATCCCACACTCATTCAACAGTACAATTTATATATTATTGTCTGGTGATTTGAGTAAACTATGAATGTAAAACTATGTCAATTGAAAATTAGAATTTTCAAAACTGTTTCATCCTGTGACCAAAGTTGTCATTGTTGCTTCAAATAAGATAAAGAATACTTTTACACTGTTTTACATAATAAAACTGAATATCCCAGGGGATGCACTTTCACTTTTGCTAGATTGTACTATTTTAAAGTTTGAGAGATATATTAAAACACTCATCTCTAAAAATAAGAATAGAATGGCAAAAAAATTACTTCCAAGCTTCGATTTGACTTGCAGAACTTCTCATTAGTTTAAAATCTAGTTATTGAAACGATTGTGTGTTTTGTTTTACTTTGCTAGGTCAGCATTACATTATTATTAATACCACCTATGTAAGTAATAGCAAGCTGCAAGCTCCCTAGCCTACCTGATCAGTTCTCTGAACCCCAGGGGAAAAATATGTCTTTATATCTTTTCATTAACTATCTTCTTGTTTGCAATCAGAATGCCGTTTACTTTGTAGAATATAGAATTTTTATTGTTTGGCTTCCTGGAAAATGTAATGCAGGAAATTTGAAGAGAGTACGCAGAGAAGATAGCTTATTAAAGGTGGGCCCAATGATGAAAAGAAATGTGACAACTTACAATGATCAAAAGAATGAACAGATTCCCAACTTGTTGCAAAAAATGAAGGCTACAAAAAGTGATCAGCCAGAGTCAATTTATTATAACAGGATATTAAACTACTCCAATACTACATAATAAAGAAAAGAATACACATTCTTCTTTGGAATTTTTCTACACATATTTTAAAAGTTAAATGTATTTCCTTTGGAAAAATTATAATGATATGGCAATCTAGTGCATAGTTTTAATATGTGCTAACTTATTTCAGTACACAGAGGAAGGTGGTTAAAAATAAGTAACTAATTATATAGTAGAGCTTACTTAATAATTTCCCCATTTTAAATCTTGTTGTGTGAAATACATATTGCAGCAGAAAAGTAGTATAGCTCTATCTAATTAAATTAATGACATGTAAATTAATGCTTATTTTGAGTACATTGTTAATTTAAAAGAACAAATAATCAGTGTCTATCAGCAGAAGAATGGGTGGATACTCATCTTCATATTAACCTTGTCAATTTTTAATTATATATCCAGGAATGGGTTACATTTCCCATACACCCTTACAGACAGGATTCTCATTTACATTTATGAAAGGTACTTGTGTAATATTTAAAGGCAAAGAGAAGGGAAAATCCCTATTCTCTCCTGGAAGAGATAGACACCTCAACTGATGTGATGCACAAAGCAGTTTCTATGTGACCTTTTGCTAAGCATCTGCAGCTGAGATCACTGATAGGCAATTCCTGTGTTTTGGGGATTTACTAATATCTTGGAAGTCATAAGGGTTGATTATTCTTCCTTACATTCCCTCCCCCACAATACTACCAACTGTTTTTTAAACATCTATTTTCCTTTATCATATACTCCCTTTAAAATGTGTACTTCTGGCCCTTGAGGCAAAAATACAATTATATATCTTTTTAAATTAATGACAAATATCTGTGCATTGACGTGGAGAAAGGTTCACAAAATATCATTCCATGAGAACAAAAGAATACTACAGATCGATAAATATTTAATTTGTGAAATTATGAAACTCTGTTTTAGTAAACTCTATTCTCACAAAATCTTTTTATATTATGAAACATATGTGTATATGAGAAGAGATATGAGAATAAGATGGTAGAGGGGCAAAAGAATAACCTCTATGCATCTCAAAATTATTGAACTTGATAAAGCATATACATTTTTGATTTTTAATAAATAATAATTTTAGTAAAAATATTAGCATAACTTAAATTTTTAAAAGATTAGTCTAAATTTATCAAAATTATAATTGTTTATAAAAGATTAAATTGTTTTAATTACATCAGAGTACAATCTTTCTAGTTTGTGAAAATGTTTGCTATTTTTGTTTTCCACATCTATTTACCTTTCCTTTTTGTCGTCTTACCCTGACTGTGAATTCTGTATTTACCACTCTTACAAAGCTCATGTACTTTGATAAAAGTAGACATCAGTACTAACTTCAAGATTAGTCTCTAGTTGGCTTAGTTTAGGATGATGTAAGAAGCCCAATTCAAGCAAGTGAGATACGTAAAATATATTTTGGCATACCAAAACACTGTGTCTCACTCTTGAACTGTTTCCTGGATATGCTTTCCCTTTCTGTGTGATGTGAAACAGGAAGCTTGGAGATCTTGGAAATTTCTGGAAAACATTTTATTAGTTTGAGCACACAAAAAGCAAGAAAAAAAAAAAAAATACATGCCTTTTTTATGACCTCATCTTGGGATTCATAAAACATCACTTACACCATATTCTATTAGTTATGGTAACTTCAAAGTTCTATCAGTTTGAAGGGGAGGGGACATATATCATACATTGATGGGTAAGTTGTAATGTTTTCCAGGACCATGTATAGTGGGAGATATTGTTTCAAAAATGCATTTCAAATTACTTCAAAAAATTCAATCTGCCCTGTTGTATTATAATGTCTAAGGTCTGTGACTTAGCATTGTCAGAGGTAGACATATATTCCTTATTCTTTATTTCAGAAGGAAAGCTTGTAATATTTTAATTTTAAATATGATATTTTGCTCTAGGAATATTTGTTGTTATAAGCAGATTTAGAGATGTTCTAATAAATTTTCGGTCATCAGATTTTTATCATTGAAAGGAGGAGGTTTTATCCTTTTAAGGTGCTGTATTCATTTTACTTATATTTTATTTATAATCTTTGATTATGTATCTGTGTTGGAGATTACACTTTCCCTTTCTTTTGATGTCCTTTTTATACCTAAGTATCAAGTTTTTGACAGTCTTATGAAATGTCAGGACATGAACCCTTCTTTTTCTATTCTCTATAAAGTATTTTTGTAAGAATGATATTATATTTTCACTAATTAAGATGTTGTGAAGTCATTTGAGCATGGAATTAATTGCAGATAGTTTTATCATGGATTTGGAATCATTTAATAACAATAAGACATTTCAATTTTTCTCTTTCACCTTGTGTCAGTTCTGGCTAGTTATTTTTATTTATAGGAATTTTTCCATTTTCTCTACATTTTCATGAGTAGTAGTATAAAGATGTTAATAATATCTTCTAGTTTTTCAATATCTCTAGATTCTGTATTGATTCCACTTTTTAATTTTTGGCATTGGTTTTTTGTACTTATTCTTTTATTGCTATGTTTTCTTGAGTTTTTATAAAACGTATTGTATTTTTCAAAGCACCAAATTGTTTGTTGATTCTCTGTATTATATTTTTATTTTATTACTCCCTGATATTCCTTTTATTATGCCTTTCTTTCTATGCTTGGTACATATAATTTATTGTTCTTGTTTTCCTTGAAGATCTCTATGATTTCTTTGTAGATCTCTCTTTGTAATATATTGTCAGAAAACATAAATGTGTGCATTCAGATTGAGACATATTATATTATCCTGGAGGATGGAACCATTTGTTATCATGAAATAATCCTCTTTAGTTATAACATTGCTTTTTGTTGTAGATTTACTCTTCTTAACATTAACATAGCTACACAAACCACATTTTGTTTAGTGATTGCAATGTTAATACAAAGAATTCCATATGATCAGATTAAAAAAATAATGACATCTTTTATAACCATGGTGCAATTACCAAATTAAGAATTTAACAATGGTACAATCCTGTAAACTAAATTACAAATTTTACTTTATATTTCTTCAGTTTTTTTCCACTATGGCTTTTTTAATCTGTTCCAGGATCCAATCCAAGAGATCACTGTGCAATTAGTTGCTATTTCTCATTATTTTCCTTCCAAGTAGACAAGTGACAGTTTACTTCCACTTTATCTTGATTTCTAGTTGCTGTATATTACGGTCCCAAACTAAAATGTGAATGCTTTACTAGGCAACCCTTCTTTTCTTGCACCCCCTCAAGTCCTGAACTCTAATTTTATACTCCCATTCCTGCAATTCTGTCAACAGTATCTAGTCTGTTAAGCTTTCTTTCTTGGCTCATCTTTATACTTCCATCTTCTGGATATTGGCTAGGTGATATTTTACAACACTGATACTTCTTCCATGTGTTCTAGATATTCTGTGTGGGAGAGTTTGTGCAAAGCATCTTGTCCACCTTTAATCAAAGTTCAAGTCTTTAACATTTTTATAACTAATCAAGACTGAAATGGTGCAGTTATTCTACAGTCAGCATCCCTTTCATCTGTAAAGCAGTTAGACCCATTAAACAACATTTGTACATTCTTTCATTCGCTAAATATTTATTGAAATTCTAAAGTGTATGATTAATTTGTAGCATGCTAAAATCAAGACAGTTTATTTTCCCTCTGTGTTACATCTCATACACACATATTATATACATTGCATATATTTTTCTGTGCTAAAAGTATCCTCTTCATATACAATGAAAGAGTGAACAAATATTCATCATTCCGCAGATTTTTTAGTACCTACCGTTCTACCATGCATTGGACATAATTTTGGAATTGAGAATTTCAGAAAAAAAATTTCATAGACAATTAGCAATAATAACACAGCTATGGGCAAGAGTAGAATTATACAATATATTCAAAATGAGGGGCTATAAAATTAACAGAATCCTGGCATTTTTCCTAGTTTCTATCCAGGATCAAAGTATGCCACTGATCCATCTGGAGTATTTAGCAACATATATTTGAGTACTTTGATAAAGATGGCATGTGAAGAAGAGAAAATAGGACAAAACCATAAAGCAAAAGTAGTAAATGTCAAACAGACAAGACTTTTATGTACCAAAATTTCCAGAGAGGAAAAATGTCTTGTCTTACTAAATTTTATTCTTTCACTACACCGTATATCTTTCTGGAACATGCATTGCCAAGTTAGACTAACAAGAGAATTCAACTCTAACTGTACTATATAACTAAAAAAACTCAGTGCAGATAAATATTACACAGATCATAAAGAACAATAGGTGTGATATTACATGATCAAATGTAACTGGTTATTCTCCTCATTAGCATTGGCTTCCTCTGAAGTAACTTAATAAAGGTGGGCTTAGTCTTGACTCTCATTTTCAACTTAGAAATCAATTACTTCTATTTATTCTGTTATAAATGTTGTGTTTTAAGATGCCCTGTCAGATTAGAGACAAATAAGTGTGATTACCAAAAATAAAATGTGATATAATAAAAGAGCACTTGAAGCACAACCTAATAAGTAAACGATTCTAAAGGTTAAAGAATGTATATTATTGAAAAATGTAGGATATTTAACACAGCCCATCACTTTTGATCTATAAATTCAAATTAAACACTAAGCACATGGTTAAAATTCAATGACATCAAATTTTGTCATGTTTCGTGGAGACTCACAATCTTTGAAAACCAGTCTTGCAATTAACTATTATCTATATCTATCAGAAAGGGTGCCTTTATTCTTAGTGAGATATTTAGTTACATTGTTTCATCACTAATGTTTTCAGTGCTATTAACTCCAAAATAGTACTCTACGACTTAACTTATGGAAATGAGCCAGTATCCCAGTAAACAACATAGTTGCAAAAGACATGGCACATTTATTTGTGCCACAAGAACTGTTCACAGTGTCTTAATATTATTTCCTTTATCAAACCAGCACAAATCAGTGAGTTTGAAATTTTAGAAATGTCTTTGGTTTTTGAAATAATAATAATAGTAATAGTAGTAGTAGTAATAATAATAATAGTAGTTTCTTTAAAAATCAATCTTAAGTGATATGAAATAGGAAGCATAGTTTTGTGGGTTCTCAAATTCTTTTTATATTTAATAAACTGGTTTTACTAATTTTTCTAAGTAAAAACTAAAATAAAAAAGCTTATTGAGAGAAAAATAAAGCGTGCATGATTTTAGTGGAAAGACTTAATCTGTGTTCCAGTGCCATCCACAAAATGCCTCAGCAGTACTATTCAGGGGTCAAATAAGACATCTGACTCTCAGATACTTCTGGGACTGAAATGACTTTGGGAAAAAAAAAAAGTGGCGTATTTTGAAAACACCATGTTTACTCAAATCACAAAAACCATAAGTCACCAAAAGAATGTTTTCTTGTACCCTCAACTCTTATGTAAGTTTTTTGCCCTCATCCTACTACTACTCTTCAGAAGAATTAGCAAGCTATCTTTCCAAACATAGTCTTCATCCCCATCTCAATTCATTTCATTGAGCCCTGCATGTGTATCCCCCACATTAACCCCCATCTCTTGGATACCTATACACACAGATAACACTCTATTCTCCTCAAGACTGCTCCCTCAGTATTCTCTTACACACTGAGGAGGTGATATTGACTTCTGTTGTACAGAGAAAAAAATAGGAACTATGACACTTGAAAGCATACTTTCTGTCACCTATTTGCAAATAATAGCACGTGTTTCCTTGGTTGAAAGGAAAATGGCATCCAAGAGACACCCACCTTCTTATCCCCATAAGCTGTGAATATGTTACCTTACATGGCAAGAAAGACTCTGCAGATGAGATTAAGGTATGAAATATGAGAAGGAGAGATTATCCAGGTGGGCCCAATCTAACACATGAATCTTAAGAGTGGAGAATCTTCCATCTGGGGTTAGAGGCAGATATGACTGCTGGGGAATGGTCAGAGAGATGTAATGTTGCTAGTTTTTTGATGCAGGAAGGGGACCAAGAAATGTGGGCAGTCTCTACAAGCTGAAGAAGACACGACCATGGATTCTCCCTTGAGTCTCTATGAAGGAATGCAGTCCTGCAGACACATTGATTTTAGCCCAGTTAGACCCATGCCAGATTTCTGACTTAAAAAGCTATAAAATAATAAAATTGTGCTGTCTTTAACCATTAAGTTTGTGGTAATTTATTATGGCAGTGTTACAAAACTAATACAGTGGATATACACATATTCCAATATCTATATATACGTGTGTCAAATAAATATATATAAGAAGTATAATAAGAAATTTTGAAATGATAGACAGTCACTTCATATTAGTGGTTATTTGTGACAGACAAGTTCACTGAGCTTGAAAGTAGAAATAAAGGGACACACCTTTGTCAGCAACTAATTTCAATTCTTTCTAAATTGTTTTTCTTTTTTTCTTTAAGAATAATATTTCTTGGATAATGAGTGAAACAAATACATTAAATTTTTAAAGAGATATTTAAATTTGTAAATAGAGCAAGAGAATGAAATCAATGTAATTCAGAAAATTTATTTGCAAAAATGTTGCACACATCTTCCTCTCTACTTATTTCTACTCTTCTGGATGTTCAGGAGTGGTTTTGGCCCCTGAGGTGAATATGGGTTCAAACTTACTAAATTAACTGTCTGTGTAGATGAGACCATCACTCCCATCATAAAAGTACCTAAATTAAAAGACATTATGACAGTTAAATGAGTTAATGTCATGCCTGACATATAGTATACACTATAGAAGTTTATTAAATAACTATTAATAAAAAAATATTAATATTATTATTCTGCACTACACACAATCTTGCTTGGAATGTCCTCACTTGTATGCACTCTGATCTCTTATTTGCATTAAAACTCTAACTCTTGTGTCTTTGATCATAAGAAACTTTTTCTTAGTTTTAGCAAGTCTGTCCCACTACTGCTTTTGCCACTAGTCCCAAATTGAACATTTCCACTAATGGTAGCATCTATCCATAATTATGTAAAACTGAATTATATTTGCTTATCATTTTGCTGCCAAATTTGTCTTTCTTTTTGGAAGACATTAAGATCTGCCAGGAATTGAACCTACTTCTGGAATTTAACCTTCATCCCTTTAGAAGGGGTTAGCAGGCTCTCTTGAGTCTTGCCTCTTAGTTCTTGAATAATTGGAGTCTGAATATTCTGACTAAGCAGTTCTTATTCAGTGCTGAGCAAAGGATAATTTGCTTCCCTCATTCTAACTCTGAAATGGCTCTCTGTTCCAACTGTAAAAGTAGAATAAACTCACTTGGAAATATTGTTTTCCACCTTCCATTTAACTTGAAATCTGAAACTCAGAAGTCTTTATATCTATGTTTTATTTGAATATTAAAAGACCTTTCTTATAAGTCAGGTCAGGGGAAAGACTTTCATAAAATGGGTGTGCTTAAAGTGCTATGACCTAAAGAATTTCTCTGCTTGTGAGACTAGAAACCTGACTATCTTATTAAACATACAAATTGAAATGACTATAAGCACACCTAACCCAGTGTTTCTCTGTTTTAAAATGAATATTGTTATTTAAAACTCACTCAATATCCCCAGCAAATCTAGGAAGCAGGAGTTTTCTCTCCAAATCACTTCTTTACTTTTAAAGATGTCATGAACATACCAGACTTCATGTAAGAAGAAGTAATTTTTAAAAAGACATATATATATATGAAATTTACAAATGCTATAGTAATATGGTCAAATATTAATGAAAGTAATAATGAAGCAACTTTGTCTAACTAGAGAAAATAAGGAAAGAACAAATGATTCTAATTGGAGGGAAGGAAGAAGGGAAAAATGTTGGTAAGTGTCAATAAAAGTGATTACTTATACAGTGGACACTAAATATTACTGCTATTATGACTATGACTACAACTATGGCATTTAATGAGCATGTATTATGCACCAGGAATTTTTCTAAATGCATAGCAACTAAATGCATAACGTTACTTAACTCACCTATTCCGAATTGTAGTAATGCTTTCCCAAGGGAAGCAATTTATAAATACATTCCAGAGTAATAAACATCACAGTCAAAGGACTAAAAGTTTTGGGTACACAAAAGTGAGTCAAAACATGGGGTATGGCTGGAAAACTGTAGGAAAAAAAAGTTAGATTGGAATAACATTGTACACAACTTGAATGTCACAGTAAGACATTTGATTTTGATGACTTTGTGATAAGAAGCCATCAAAATAATATAAGTAAACAAAGTTTGCAAAGATGACCTATCTTTTGAAAATATAACATTTTCAGCAATGTGGAGGTTAAATTCAGTAGTCTGGGCAAGATGATGAAGAAATAGAGATAGGATGAGAATAGAGAGTAAAATAGAATTAAAGAGATTTTCAGTGGTACAGAATTTGATCTTTAAATGCTGAGACTGAACTGCCAATGGCATACCTTGCAGAGAAGGCTAGAAATAGAGATTTATAATCATAAAGATATGAGCAATGCCTGAAGCCAGTAAGCATATAAAGTCAAAAAGAGACAAATAAATAAAGTCAGATGCCAGAGATAGAGTCATTCTAACAAATGAGACTGGGAAGAGTAATAAGAGAAGTAGATGAGAAGAATATTATGTGGAAAACAAAATCAGGAGAGATTTTCCAATAAAAGAATTCATAGTGTCAAGGGGGCAGATGTTAGCTGGTATAATTACAGTTGGATTTTGAAAATAACAAGACACCGACGAGGTTAGAAAGAGCAAGTTAAATGGAGCAATGGGAGTGAAAATTAGATCATAGAGGATTAAGGAAGTGAATGGTTAATTTAAAAAAAATTAATATACTTAAAATTTCCAAATAAAGAGAGGGAAAGAGATGATTGCAATTTTTTTAATGAGGGAGGTGGAGTTAAATTTGAAACATTTTAATTAAAGTAATTGAAGTAATTTCTAATAGACTACAAATTACCTAGGATAAGAGAATAGCCAGTCCTCAATAAACACACCTCTGAATTATATTGAATTATCAATAGCTTTTAGGAGAAAACATATTTTTAATATTTTGGATTGCCTATATAGAAATTTTTATATTTTTCAAAGCTAGGAAGAGATAGAGACAAGAGAAATATGACTAAATTAGATTTTTAAAAATGTTTTTAAATGAAAACAAGAACTATTTACCATGGAAATCTTGTAATTAGTCTCCAAACAGCAATTCCCATCAAATGCTCATTGTGTTTGGACATTTAATGAAACTAATAATAAATGTAATGAAACTAATAATAAATGTAAGAATATCACTGGATTATTTGTTGTCCCTGGCAATATAGCTAAAAATACAGCCTAAGGGCTAAAATTAAATATAGCATTTCAAATACTTAAGCAATTTAGCTATAAATAGATATGTTTCAAGTATTTATGTTGTATTTTGCTTAACAGTAATAAACATCATTGTGTGAGGTATTAATGTATGCAATAATCTGTGTGAAAGACAATGCTTATTTAATGTTAATGCTTATTTTACTATTTATCTTATGTTAATATTTATGGATTTATCTTATTTATCTATTCTCTATTAATGTATCTGTTTATTAATGTTATTAGTTTATGTTACTACTTATTTAGTAAATATTTATTTACTTATTTATGTTACCTTTAAAATGTAAGAAGTTTGGAAAATACTATAGGACTTGACCCTAATTTCCTTAATAAATATGGCCACCATGCCACAATTGATTACTTTTTAAATAATAAATTAGATTTTTAAAGACATTTCAGAAAAAATAAGCCATTACACAGTCTCTTTGATGTATCAATGCATATGCAATTTTTCATATCTGAATATTAAAATACTTTCCTATAATGACTAGTGTGCTGATTTTTTTTCTATTCTCTTTTAGTTTCTTAAAACACACACTTTCCATGTAACTTTAAACGTGCAGTGATTTAAACTTATGCAAACAAAATATATTTCCTAACTGTTAATATTATACTTAAAATTCACAGATGAAAATATTGAGATTTAGCAAAGATAAGAAATGTGCTAAATTATAGATGGTTCTTTTTATAGAAATAACTTTTGATTTAATCACCCTCTAGCCAACACACTCAAAAAATTATAGAACAGTAAAATATATCATTTTCATTCACAATCTTTCAATTAAGGTAGAGACCTTTCCTTGCAGACAATGCTTCCTTCACTCATACAGCATCTTACAGAGCCAGAGACTCAGAAAGAATGATGAATTCCCTATTCTCTAGAGAGAGTGCGGAGCTCAATTTAGATTGCACCATATCAGCCTGCTTGATCACAGCTTCCCTGTAGATTTTATTTGATGCAGCTTGTCTTTTCTATCGTAAAATAATTTAGCAGTTGCACTTTATATTTAATATACTGTGGACAAAATAAGGACTACAAAACCCTACATAAAAAAATAAAAGGCAATGAACAAACAATTAAGGGTTTCCTGCTATATTTTTCTGTCTGAGTTGCCTTCCCAAGTAGGGTGAATAAACTTGTGGCAAAATTACCAGCAGACAGAAGGTACTGACAACCAGATAAAAATTTGTTAACATCCCAAACACGCTTCTCATTATTTCTAGGCATAGCTTTTTCTGACCCATGCAAGACCTATATAAAAGTCAGAGTACTTACGAGGAAAAGAGATGTGCAGATATGGGAGAGGAGCAAATCAGGCAAAATGACAACCTATGATTTCTCATTTCATCTCATTTAAAATGAATCTACATAATATTTTCTGAAAACTGTATTCCTCCATGTTTCCTCCACTTTTTTTCAGGCTCATTGCCTTAGCAATAGTCTTGTGACTTAAATGGAGTCAGGAAAGCAAAAGAGAGGTAAGTTTTCTGGAAAAATGTACATACCCTCTTGCGATTTACAGGTAGCTTTAAACAGCCATGGTGTTCACTGTCCCCAATTCATAAGCCCTCAGTAATACTCTGGAGGCAAGATAGGTATTTTAGCCTCTGAGTTTTGGGGGTAAATGAGGAAGTTGTACTTTGGCAGATATTCTTTCAAATTTTCTATCTAACAGGCCTGAGAACTTACACACACACACACACACACACACACACACACACACACAGACTCTGATTTCTCTCAGAGTAAAGATTAAAGTCCTTACAATGACCTGTAAAGTTCTAGGTGATCTGTCCCATCCTTTATTTCCCTAAATTTCTCTCTTACCTCTCCTCCTCTCCTTAGAGCTTTTAGTCAACTCTGACCATTCTTGCATCCTTACCATTCTTAGGACTCTAGGCTGACTTCCTCATTACGGCCTCTGTATTGGCCATTTCTTCTGCTTAGGCCACTGTGAAGATACGCATGTGACTAATTCACTTGCCTACCTCATACATCTACTCAAATGCTTCTTTACAATATACTTACCTTGCCCTCTCTTTTTAACACTACAGACCACTTCCATGTGCAAGCCTGATCATCTTCCTCTGTTCTTTTTTTAAAAAAAATTCACTCATCTTGTTTAATGTATAATACACTCATTTATTTTGTTTACTTTTACTATAAGGTAAACTCGCAAAAGGTAGGAGTTTGCTTTCTATTTTATCTCTGATAGACCTAAACTAAAGAAAGAAAGAAAGAAAATAATAAAATAAAAGAAGACATAGGTTAGTGAATGCTGAAAGTAATGGAAGAAAAGAGAAAAGGGAAGAGTAAGAAAGATGAGAGGCAAAGGTGAGAGGAGAGAGCTGGGGAAAGAGGTAGGAGCAGAGATGAAAAGAGTTTGCTCTCTTCATCAGCATCTTCAGTTTCCTTATCACGACTGCAGTCATGAAGCACCCATCCTGTGGATGGCTCTAAGCCAGAGAAGAGTGATCAAAGTCTTTCTCTCACCCCTTCATCCAAAAGACTCTAGCCCGGGATGTCAAAATTGCAGACATTATCAACTTTAGACTTGTGTATTAGCTCAGACAGCTGTTGCTTCTGCTGTCATCTTTGTACTTCTGTCAAAAAAAATCATGCTGACATGTCTATTTTAGAATTCCTTTGAATCTCAGAACGATGTTTTTCTTCCATAAGTTTTACTTAATATAGGCTGGTTAGAAAAAGGATGTATCCCTTAAAGGATGAAGCTGATGCTTCTAACATTCCAGTTCTCTAGGTACCAACATTATCTCTTTTTACCATAAAGACAGACACAGAGCTAATGTCTAAAAGGAAACAGGAGTTAGATGATGTCTGTACACATCATCTTTTAGGGGGTTTAGTCTCATAAGAAACTATCAGTATATCATGGTTGAGATTTCTAAAGTGGAATATTTAACGGCTATAATTTTTTTTTTTTTTTTTTTTTTAGTAGTTGGTTAAAACAAATGAGTTCCATTCATTGTTTATTAATCAGGAAAGAGTCTTCGGTTAAGTCCAGAAAGGGTCTGATACCCTAGGGGAGGTCACTCAAGTTCATGGCCTTTTTTTTTTTTTTTTTTAATTTATTTATTTATTTATTTATTTTTGACTGTGTTGGGTTTTCGTTTCTGTGCGAGGGCTTTCTCTAGTTGTGGCAAGCGGGGGCCACTCTTCATCGTGGTGCGTGGGCCTCTCACTATCGCGGCCTCTCTTGTTGCGGAGCACAGGCTCCAGACGCGCAGGCTCAGTAGTTGTGGCTCACGAGCCTAGTTGCTCTGGGGCATGTGGGATCTTCGCAGACCAGGGCTCGAACCCGTGTCCCCTGCATTAGCAGGCAGATTCTCAACTACTGCACCACCAGGGAAGCCCTATAATTTTTAAAGTATTAAAAAATGTAGTTGAATTTGAAAAATAATCATTTGTATGATAAATACCTTTTTTAAAATACAGACTAACTTTATTATTTATTTAAATAATCCATCTTCCAAAGTATTTAAATATAATATAGTTTATAAAAATTGATTTTACATATCAACTAATTATTATGACAGGTATTGTAAAATGTCACTTCATATCCTTAAAGAGCATAAAATATTAATATAGTTGATAAACTTTATTTTGAATGTAAACATAATATGAAAATGAGCAAGTATTTAGGTTTTTTAAAAATAATTTTATTTGTTTATTTTATTTTTGGCTGCGACGGGTTTTCATTGTTGTGTGCAGGCTTTCTCTAGTTACGGTGAGCAGGGGCTACTCTTCGTTGCAGTGCATGGGCTTCTCATTGAGGTGGCTTCTCTTGTTGCAGAGCGCAGGCTGTAGGCGTATAGGCTTCAGTAGTTGTGGCACGTGGACTCAGTAGTTGTGGCTCACGGTCTCTAGATCACAGGCTCAGTAGTTGTGGCACACAGGCTTAGTTGCTCTGCAGCATGTGGGATCTTCCTGGACCAGGGATCGAACCAGTGTACCCTGCATTGGTGGGTGGATTCTTAACCACTGTACCACCAGGGAAATCCCAAGCATTTGTTGATTTATCTAAATAATTGTTATTGACATGCATGCCATATTTAATTCTAATGCAACCTTAACAAACTAATCTGAGATAAATAAAATTTAAAATTATACTTTGTGTATTTTGTAAGCAAAGTGAAAATCATTACCTCAGATTTTTACACCTTAATGAGACAGATTTCGTTTTGTAATTTCATTGATCATTTAAAAATGAAATGTTATCCAAAACTTTCTTGCTCAACTTCTTTATGATATTCAAATTAAAGACTCAAGGTTAAAAAGAAAATAATAGTTGGATCAATGACTCAAAATAAAAATAAATTAAGGACTAAAGAAAAATCTACCTTCTTATTCCTAACTGGAGCCTCCCAGATAAAATGGATTTTTTTTTTTTTTTTTTTAGAAAAATCTGTGACTATAAGCCAATGGGAGGTTTTTAATTCATTATTTTTCTATAATTATGTCACAGTTCTGGGTGTGTATGAGATGAAGAAAGACAAGAATAACTAATGTTCTTTTAAGGAAGGGAAGTTTCTAGCAAAGGTATTGGTTGGGTAAAAACAAACGTATGGATGCCGACTATAAAAACCCTTTTTTCTCCCCTCTGTCCGCCTCTCTCTCTCTCTCTCAACAGCCAGATACATCCTGCAAGTGTTCTTTTTTTGACCAAGCATTTAATTTTTCTCCAAAATCTAGATGTGAGGTCAGGTTCAAGCATACAGAGATTATATTTTAATCTGTTAAGTAAAAGAGGAAGATGTGAGGTAGAAATAAATGGGAACACAATTTTTTAACTTTCACTCTTTAAAATATAATTATTCGTAAATTGAGGAAAGAAAGATTTCCTGGAACGTTCCACTGGCTTCTTAGCATGACTTTTGTTGTTTTTGTTGTTATTTCTATACAGAAAGTGTCTGTGAATCATTTGACTAAAATGTTTAACAAAAGAATATCAAGGGGGACAAAATTTTCAGAAATAGTTTGAATTGAAATGTTAGTCATTTTTCAACCTAGAAGAGATAGAAAAGCAAATTTCATGGGTACCCTATTTTGCACATTGCCACAACACAAGGAAAGTATGTATATGGATAAGTAGATAGATATATATGTGTGTATATATATATATATATATATATATATATATATATAATATATGTTTAACATGTATAATATATACATGTTAATACAAGCCATGCACTTAACTATTAAAAATTTAGAAGTATCAAAGTTTTTTTCAATGTTTACATTTGATTCTATCTTTGTTAAACAAATGTAGCATTATTTATGAAATCTCCCTACTGGAGAAATGTTTTTCATGGTACTAAACTAATGTATTGTAAGTCTTATTATACTTATTAGCTTTATAAGGCTTCAATGCATATGTTTATAGATCTTTTTAGTAGCATGTTACATAAAACAAAAACAAATAACATTTGACTTCACAAAATTCTAATGACTTAAATTGCCAAGTATCACTGTTTTTCTCATGTAGTTGAGGGAATTTACCTTGAGAAAGACTAAGCAACAGGTCAAAGGTCAGACTGAAGCTCAATATCAGTGCTAAGTCCCAATTCCAGGTGTCTTTAATTTTTGCAACTCTTTAAAATTTTAATTCATTAACAAATTATTAAATGCATATTTGATTAAAAACTAATGCATATGTTAATTCATTAGATGGTGGGTTTTAAGCAATTATTATGTTGATATAATAAAAATTTTGAAAAATATTATGGTTTTATTTTAATTTATTATGATATAATTTGAGGAATGTGAAAGCAATGAATTAAAGACCCTCTCACTGCTATTGATAGAGATGTTATAATGCCCAGCATTTGGAAAATTTAATGCACTTTTCCACTTGCTCAACTTGGTGTTAAGGAGCTACTTAAGTCCTTAAGACATTCTGATCCATTTATTAAATGATATTGTTTCTTAGGTTTGACATGTGTATTAATATCCTTTAATTGCAAGATTTCTTGAGGAGTAGGAGAAGTTTGAAAGATAGTGAATTAAGTCATTTATTCCAAGATGCAAGATGCTCATACTAGGGTTACTACAGATGACCATTCTTACTTCTTGAATCAAATAACATTCTCATATTAAAATTGTGCTTTATCTAGTCCAATAAATGTATATTTTTTCTCAAGAAATAAATCAGTATTCATCCGTGAAATACCATTATGGTGGCCTTATTTATATTATCTTTATAATTAATAGCTCTTGAAACATACAGCTTGTTGATTATGTTTGCATTGCTTTCTCTTTAATCCAGTAAATAGAATAGAATTGCTATTTTCCAATGTTTTGTATTCTGCTAGCTTGATGATTTACTACATTTTTAGGCAGAAGAAGCAAGCAACAAATTAACTTCTATCCTCAAGTGAGAGGACTTAAAAATTAGTTAGACCAGTTTCATAAAGTAAGAAGGTGATTCTAGTTTGTCTATCCATACACAGACTTTGATCATATACAAATTAATCCCTTTCCATCTCTTTTAGAAAGAAATATGGAGCCAGATTTATTTGTCTCAGTCAATCGGTTCTCTTGATGTTTGTGATGGATTGGCCAATTATATTTTACAATCTCAAGAGGCAAATTAGGCAAAACTTGTGCTTCATGTGATTTTAAGTCTGGTGATTTCTATTGGAAAGCTTGCAGTAGCCTCTGTGCAGCCTATAGGCTGTATTCAATGTGTTTTTAATGGATTTTTGCATTGATGAAAACCAATAACATAAACTGTTGTAAGACCTTTTGCAAACTATGTGTTTAAGTTGGTCATTTTCCAGTTCTCAATGGCTTTCTGATTCTCTTCCAAGTAATTGTTGTTCTGAGTTTTAATATAAATAATTACACACAAAAATATATGCCATCTTTTGCTTTCTTACTGATATTGCCAAAGAAATGTTCAGTTAATTCTTACTGTCATCTATCTCCAAAACTTTATGGAAGAAATTTGTTTTAGCTGAGGTCAGCTTAGAATGCATTGTCATATCAGAGATCATAATCTTTAACTCTATTTAGAATTCCTGGTACTTTGTAGAAACAGCTAGGTAATCCATTTAGCCTATTCGTTCATTCCTGTAGATACAATGTAGATGAAAACAACAACACATTATACTAACAATACTAGAATAAGTATTTTATAAAGCTCTAATATTTAATATTTATATAGTTCATAAGGTAGAAAATATTATCCTTATTTAATGGCATAGGTAACTGTGTATCTGATATGTGAAATTACTTTAATAAAGTCACCAAATTTCTAAAACATACATTTGAGTGTCCAGTCTGGGTATGCAAGACTAGTGTTCTCCAATTGTGGTCCCTAGACCAGAATCACTATCATCTGGAAACTTGTCAGAATCATTAACAACATCCAGAAACTGGAAATGCAAATTCTCAAACATCACTCCAGAACAACATATCATAATCAGAAACGTTGGGAGTAGGGTGCAACAATATGCATTTTAACAAGCCCTCCAGGTGGTTCTGATGCACACTAAAATTTTAGAACTGTTTCAAACTATCAAACCTATACTTGTTAAATGACTCCCTCCAGGGAAGGTTTTGTGGTTCAACAGACATTAGTTAACAAACATTAATAACAAGTTACATAAGGAATGAAAAATAGAAAATGAAACTGTAATTATTAGTAGATAATATGATTATTTCCACAGAACATCTAAATGAATTTATTGACAAATTAATAAAACTAATTTGAAACTTTAGTAAAGTGGTTGTAAAAAGATGAGTATACATATGTTGTCTGTATTTCTACATATAATCAAGAAACAATTAGAAACATAATTATAAAATATATTACTTAAAAATTTAAACAAAGCTTCAAATTAATGGAGAAAAAGCCAACAAAAATTTTCATGAAACATAAAAAACTACAATGTAGGACACTAAAGAAGACATAAATAATCAATTTAGTATTTAAATTTTGTGCATAGAAAGATTTACTGCCATAAGGATATTGCCTTCTCAAAATTGTTCTAGAAATTTAATGACATTCTAATAAAATTCCAAATGGAGTTTTTATGGCCTTTTCTAGTTAATTTTAACTTGAACATAGGATAGCAAAGATCAAAGAATATCCAAGACTGTCTGAAGAAAAGATGGAGGACATTGCTCTAAAATACATGAAGATTTATTATAAATCTATAATAAACACAACAGTTTTGCTCAGGAGTATAAAAGACAAATTGGCTGAAGGCAATAAAATAAAATTTTTTAAACAAACATTCATAGAGCTGAAATTTTGATATCCTACAAAGACAGCATAACAGATAGTCAAGAATAAAATAGACTGAACAATTAGACAGATAGAAAAAACATGCTTATCTTTATAAAATAGAAAAGAGGAAATAAGAATGGGATGGAGGGAGGGAAAGAAGAGAGAAAGGGAGGGAGGAAGAAAGAAAATATATCCAAACCTCTTAGAAAAAAATTCAGGTAAACCTGAATTTTACAAACCTGATGTAGGGAAAAATTTATTTCCTTAATATAATATAATCAATATATACATGTATGTATACGTGTATAAGAATTCATATACATTAAAGTTGAGAAACTGTTTATCAAAAGATATCTTAAGTGAAAGAAAAGCTACAAACTGGAAGAGGATAATAGTATATTCTAAGATTAATATTCAAAAATTTTAGTAACCAATAAAGTTAGAAAAAATTCAGGTAAACATTTTACAATTCTAATGTAGGGAATAATTTCTTAATCTCCTCTCCCCTCACCAGTATCAATATAATATAATCAACATATTCATGTATGTAATATATATATGAATTCAAATACATTAAAATTGGGAAATTATTTTTATCAAAAGACATCTTAAGTGAAAGAAAATCTATAAACTAGAAGAGGATAATTGTATATACTAAGATGAAAATTAAAAAAAATTAATAATCAATAAAGTCTGGATATGGATCTATAAGAATGGAAATCAGTTGTAAATAACATATACATACTTGTTCACATCAACTGTAATTAGTCAACAAAGGAGTAGTATAAAGAGTATATAAATAACTTCTACCAATTTTTTTTTTTTTAAGAGAGTTTTTTTGTTTTTTAACTTTTTTGGGGGGGCTTATTTTTATTTATGGCTGTGTTGGGTCTTCGTTTCTGTGCGAGGGCTTTCTCTAGTTGCGGCAAGTGGGGGCCACTCTTCATCGTGGTGCGTGGGCCTCTCACTGTGGTGGCCTCTCTTGTTGAGGAGCACAGGCTCCAAACGCGCAGGCTCAGTAAATTGTGGCTCACGGGCCTAGTTGCTCCGGGGCATGTGGGATCTTCCCAGACCAGGGCTCGAACCCGTGTCCCCTGCATTGGCAGGCAGATTCTCAACCACTGCGCCACCAGGGAAGCCCCACTTCTACCAATTAATAAATAAAAATGAACCATGTATAGAAAAATTACAAATGACAAGATCTGACAATTCATAGAAAATAACGTACATATGTCTTTGAACACACACACACACACACACACACACACACACAGAGTAACAGAAACCCAAACAAACCATTAACAAGAAAAATACAAATTTAGATTAAAATGAGACTTTTTATCCCTACACCTATACAGAATTAAAACCTATGATAATAATCAAATGACAGAAAGAATATGAAGAATATGAATCGAGTTTTTTTTTCTAATGGCCATGCAAATTGTTAGACCCACGTTGGACAAACATTGGCATTATTTTAAAAATTCAAAAATTTATTGAATTTATAATGACTCTGTTAGGAGTCATTCTACATCTAGCTATACAAGCAAGAGAAAATGCTATGCATTCAAAAGAAGAAGAAGAAACAGGTACAAAAAAATAGCACAGCATTGTTAGTAGTAGTGAAAAATGGGAAACAACCCAAATATCATAAAGTATTGAAAAATGGGAAAGAACCCAAATATCACTGAGAAATTAATTGTGGTATATACATACAATAGAACATTAGAGAATAGTGAATACTAAATATAGTTATATAAAATAACATAGATGAATTTTAAATGACAAACTTCAAGTGATTTAAGCAATTCTCAGAAGAATATGATCATTTTTATACAGGTCAAAAATAGACAAAAATAACTGTACACACACACACATATATGCATAATATAGCAGTCAGAAGTCATTAAGAGGATGATCCATGGTATGCTGGCAAAATTTAATAATAGACTCCTCCAGGGAAAGCACAAAAAGCTTTTGCAGCATTTGAGTATTTATGTGATGTAAATCCTACTGCCATGATGGTGATACCAAACCATTTATGTGAAGAAAGAATCAAGGCATAGAAAAACAAGAACATCCTGACATTTTATTGTCTGCATTAGTTCTCCTAACGAGAAACTGAAAGTAATTATTTTCCTGCTGACTCCACTTCCTTACAGCCAATAACTGTCCCTGTCCTTCAAATTATTTGCTAAAACATAAACTCCAAAATTATGTGGGACCATATATTTATGTAATCCAAGGAATTTCTTTTCTCCTTTTGCTTCACCTCCATGTGATTGAAACTATCAACCAGCCTCAGGCACTCCCTTTCTTTGACTTTGTGGACGTTTCAATTTATGGTGTCTGCATTTCCTTTTAAATTCACATCAGGCCATTTTGCCCTAAATTTCATGTAGGCTCTGGCCTTGTTAGCTACATTTGATGTAAAACATAAATGTGATCTTTTCAAGGACTAAAATTCAGAAAAGGTGAGGTGCATATTCAAATGCACCTTTAAAATATGTATTATTTTATAATTTTAATTATAATAATTAATGTTAATTATAAAGCAGATTCTTGAGTCCCAGCACACACCTGTAGTAATCAGCACAGTGCCTTTCCCAAAATAGATACTCATTTAAAGTTTATTGACCAAACATGAAAATCTGCATCTCCAAAGGACCTCATTTATCTGCTATGTTCCAAAAAATTTTTTGAGGTATAATTAACATACAAAGAATGGCAATATGCAAACACCTATGAAACCCTCACCACAATCAAGGTAACAAAACAAAACAAAACCACAACAAAAACCTCACCGCAACCACAAAGGGACAAAAGGAAACTTTGGAAGGTGTTGGATATGTCTATTACCTTGATTGTGGTGAGGTTTTCATAGGTGTTTGCATATTGCCATTCTTTGTATGTTAATTATACCTCAAAAAATTTTTTGGAACATAGCAGATAAATGAGGTCCTTTGGAGATGTACATAATGGTAGCCAGTATTAGTGGATGAAACTACACCATATTGTTTACTAACAGGTATTAAGAATTTTTAATATTCTAGGGAAAGGAACAATACAGAATTCAGTCATTGAAAGAGTTAAAGTCTTAAGAAAAAGGAAAAAACCTGAGAGATGAAAACATAACTATAATATAAGACATATATCATATATGAGATACTATATTTAAACTTTCCAAGGGGATCTGACTCATTTTTGGAGATACAACAAAAACTGCTACTTAGAAAAGCTATTGATATACAAAGACTAAGTATTAATAAGATGAAAATATGAACCTTTCATGGAGATAGAACAACAGGTACAAATGTCCAAAGTCAAGAGTCTAGTTATTTGGACAACTGCAAAAAATTTGTCATGACTGGAAGGTGGAGTGTAAGGCAGGATTGCTAACAGATGAGTCTAGACATCTAGGAGGGAGCAGGTGAATGTTTGCTTATGTGTTTCCCTAGGGACTTCTGATTTTATCCTGATGTTGAATGTGGAGCCTAAAGATTTTTATTTAGTATAGGAATATTCTCATGTTTGTGCTTTATAAAGATGACTTTGACTAGATATTAAAAGCAGACAAACTATTTAGTGGGCCATTACAGCCACGTATGGGAGAAATGATGAGCCAATGGCCCGAACTAAAGTGGATATAGTGTCTATGAAGAGAAGTGGGCAATGGACAAGTTAAAGGAAGAATGAGATGATTTGAATGGGAGGATCATGTATGGTAAGCTGAAGTAGTAGGCTTTTCTCACTTGGGCAAGTGAATGATGATTTCTGAGACAGAAGAAGGCAGACAACATAGAAATATTTAATCTCAATGGGAGAAGTGTAATGGTGTATTCTTTTTTTTGATGCGTTGACTTTAAGAGGAAATAAAAATTGTGGAAAATCTGACAACTTCTTGGCTATGTTGAGCTTCCTTCCTCCTGTGAAACAACATCATGGTGCAATCACATTCCTTACTCTTTGTGAAACCTACAATAAATTATATGAGACTTTTGAAATCACAACTAAGACTTTACATCTCTTCTCAGTTTGCTCTTATCAAGTATGACACACAGTCTGTCAACTTCAGGAAAGTGTAAAGTAATTAGACAAAGTTTTGAGAAACCAGACTTCAGTAGTTTCATTTCACTAAATATAAAGATAAATCATCTTTAAACAATTGAATGTGTCAGGATACTTTCTAATTAAATTCAAAGAATTTAAGAAAATTTCTTAAGATTATGAAATGCTTTCCTCATTAAAATCAGTGTGATAAATTTTATTAAAATTTTAAAGTCTAATTTTCCACTTACTCTCTCATAGTACAACATTATGCAAGGATCCTGATGTTGTCCTGTTTTGCACTTAATAATTGAACCACATAGAAATGCATGCTATTAATTCTCTATTTGCTTTTTCACTTTCACATGGCAATATTTTCAAGTCAGAAGTTTTAGAAAATATCAAAACTGCTAACCACATAGTGAAGTGAATGTTATTTTTTAATAGTACTTGGGAAATAAGTGAAAATTTTGCCCAAGTACCCACAATGTTCCCTCACTGACCTCGCAAAGTTTTGAGTATATTTATTAAATTCTGAATCACGTGGTTATTTATTGTTTGAAATGCATGGCATCCAAAGTGTAGTTCTGGTAATATTGCATTAATGTATTTATATGGCAGTACCAAATCTTACATTATTTCCATTATAATATTTTTACATAGGTCTTTATTTTATTAATAGACATTTTCAAATCTCTTCTCTTTAGATTACTCCTCATGTATTGAGAATAACTTAGTGAAGAAGGGTCATGAAATTCTACTTCTGGTGGAGGGCTCAGATTTATCATAATAGAAAGCAGTAGAGCTATTATCTCTAAATGAATGAACAATGAACACAATGATCTTTTTTCTTATGTTAGTTTACCACTATCTTCAACTCATGTTTACCTACTCTTTGCTTCACAACTTCAGTATTTCTGTGACAATCTTTCAAGCATTATTAGATATGCAACTCAGAACTGAAACCTGAATTTTGAGCAACATCAAAAACAAAGCTCCTGGGTTGAAATTTTCTTGTTTATATTTCTAACTAATGGTTCTGAAATGTACTATGATCATTCAAACAGAAGTGATGGTTATGAATGTATTACCTTTTCTTGTTTGCCTCCATTGGGTATGTCTAAGAACCTTGTTTTGAAATATTAGCTAGATTCAACATTAGACTGTGTACTGACTGCATACTTAATGCCTTAGTTATAAGGAGAATGTCTAACTGAAGATATACATGGTAAAGCTTCCACTTTGTAGTGAGTTATTGAAACACCACATGACGGAACAGGCAGGAAAGATAAACCTATTGCAGCATATAATAATGTCCCATCTGCCAGCACTGACAGTCTTTGTTATCTGGTCTTTTCCTCACACAAGGGTCTCTCAATAACTTTGATCACATTATTATTATTCTATCCTACATACATTTTTCATAAGCAATTATTAAGAGCTTTGTTTTTAACAAGAGTACCATGAGTATCACAGTCTTTTTGCACACATTTGCTGGTGCATTTACATATGTGTGGCTTAATGACATTGCAAGCCATACTGAACATAATTCTTGAAAGATGTGATTAGAATTTATGCCCTAATTTCCTAGAGCTCTTACTTCCACCGAGATAAGTAAACATCTTATCACTTTAAGTCATTCATTATAAATTCATGTAAGTTAAATTAGTTTTCAAACTGAATTCAGGAATCACCCAACTGATGAGCATAGTAAATTACTGCACAATGAAGCAGGTTGCCAACTACAGTAGGAATTGTTTACTGAGATTTTTCTGCACAGATCTTAGCACATATAAACAGAGTTAGTTTACCCACTTATCATTTTAACTGCTAAGGCACTATACTGTAAGTGCTATATGTCATTTCTACACTGTGCACATTGGAAGAAGGTGCTTGGTTAGACAATTGCTATAGTTTCTCTGTTTTCTCCCTAAAGCAAATGTAATACACTACCTTAAATGCCAGATGGAAAACTAATTATCTCCAAAACAAACACAGCTGTAGCTAAAATAGTACTACCTTCACAACCAGTATGTCTTAGTCTGGCCTGAAGGAGTATACCTAGAGACAAAAAAGGATAATATTTCCACATCTAGTTTGTCATCTCAGACTGCAAATAAGAAAGCTTATTGTAGGAAGGATAAAAGGAGTTTATTCCTGGTTAGTTTGTAGGGGAGGATTGAGGTTCAAATGTCATGTCCATGACCAAGAATTATAGATCCCAGGGTAGCTCTTATTTTAGGCTATATTAGAATTAGAATGTAGATATTAAAGTTTCCTATCCTATTTCAGGAGAATCTAAAAGGTGAGATTTTCTAAAGACTAAGTGAATTTTGGCTGATTTTTGTATATTGACTACAGATATTTTAAATATACAAATTAATAAATTTACCTATTAATTTAACATATTTTTATTGAAAACCTCCTATATGCCAAGCATCATATTAAGTACTAAGAACTCGGTGGTAAACAAAAGGAAAAACAAATCTCTGCTTTCCTAGAGTTTGCACTGCAGTTAATGAAGATGAACAGCATAAAAACAAATAAAATATAGACTGTAGTAGGTGGCATTGACTGCTATGGGGAAAAATTAAGCAGAAAAAGGGATATTAAATATTAGAGAGTAGAGGTTGCAATTTTAAGGAAGAATGCAAGCAAAGCCTCCTTGAGTAAGTAATATATGTAAAGACCTGAAGGAAGTAAGAAAGTGAACTAAGGGATTTATAGAAAGAGGAAAGAACATATTAAAAGCTCATGAGGTGAAAACATTCTTGGTGTGTTTCAGGAACACCAGAGAGGTTAATGATTCTGGAAAAAATTATGAGGAGAATATGAATAATAGGATATGAGTTTTGAGCATTAACAAGGAAACAAATAATGTGGGGCATTATCAACCACTGTGATAATTCTGACTTTGAAAGGGTTAGAAAAGCATTAAAGGATTTGGCCAAAAGTTTAAACATGATCTGACTTACATTTTAAAAGAATCATTCTGGCTGCTGTTATGAGATTAAGTTGATGAGGGCTACAGGAGGGGTACAAGTAAAGGGTGTGTTTTGATCAGTCAGGTAAGAGATGATGGTAGCCTTCACCAGGGTGAAGGTCATGGTATTGGTAAGCAAAGGCTGAATTTTGGATGAAAGCTGAATGTATATTTGCATAGAATTTGCAAGTAAATGTGCCAATGAGAAAAAGAAATGATTCAAGAAGGATGCAGGGGAGATAGAGAAGGATTGTTGGAGTAACATTTGTGAGTATAAGAGAGTAGACAAACTCTAACACACAAAGGCTTGGCCTTGGATAGGAGCCAAGGACATTTATGTAGCAGTGAGTGAAAGGGAGAGTATATGTCACAAATGCTGCTCATGGAGTAACTTTTTCTATTGCTTCTATTTTTCCCAGAGAAAGAGAAAAGAAAATAAACAGATATGACTGACTAAATGGTTTCTGGGCATATTTAGAAGCTCACTCTCATTTAAGATTAGTGGGCATGAGTTTAAAAATCATGTAGTTAACACATACTTTACCAGCCACATTTAGCTGTGCACCTGTGGCATGAAATAGGTTTACAGCTGCATTTAACCTGGGCTGTGTATTAGTCACAAAATTAGTGCCAGAGCTCACAAGCCTAAGGATCAGATCTAGATCTAATGGGCTCACCTTGCTTGGTGTAGCTTCCAACACCTCTTGGAAATGGAAAACTCTCTTCTATCAAGACTACATTTTCCAGTCATTTTTCAGATTTTAGCATAGTTTGATTAAGGCTCAAGACATAAATTTAGATGTTTTTAAAGAAGAGTTTATTTATTATGTCACTTTCAGTATGTAATTAATGTCACATTATAAATATACAGTTTATTATTTCATTTCAGCACAATAATAATATCACTTGGTAATTTTAAATACAATATTTAAAGCATCAATTTTCTTTAAAAAAATTTTTTTTAACGTCTATATTGGAGTATAATTGCTTTACATTGTTGTGTTAGTTGCTGCTGTATAACAAAGTGAATCATCTATACTTATACATACATCCCCATATCTCCTCCCTCTCACATCTCTCTCCCACCCTCCCTATCCCGCCCCTCTAGGTGGTCACAAAGCACCGAGCTGATCTCCCTGTGCTATGCGGCTGCTTCCCACTAGCTATCTCTTTTACATTTGGTAGTGTATATATGTCCATGCCACTCTCTCACTTCATCTCAGCTTACTCTTCCCCCCCACATGTCCTCAAGTGCATTCTCTACATCTGCGTCCTTATTCCTATCCTGCTATCCTGCCCCTAGGTTTTTCAAAACCATTTTTTTTTTTTTTAGATTCCATATATATATGTTAGTATACAGTATTTGTTTTTCTCTTTCTGACTTACTTCACTCTGTATGACAGACTCTAGGTCCAGCCACCTCACTACAAATAACTCAGTTTCATTTCTTTTTATGGCTGAGTAATATTCCATTGCATATATGTGCCACATCTTCCTTATCCATTATTCTGTTGATGGACACCTAGGCTGCTTCCATGTCCTGGCTATTGTAAATAGTGCTGCAGTGAACATTGTGGTACATGACTCTCTTTGAATTATGGTTTTCTCAGGGTATATGCCCAGTAATGGGATTGATGGGTCATATGATAGTTCTATTTTTAGTTTTTTAATGAAGCTCAATACTGTTCTCCATAGTGGCTGTATCAATTTACATTCCCACCACCAGTACAAGAGGGTTCCCTTTTCTCCGCACCCGCTGCAGCATTTATTGTTTGTAGATTTTTTGATGATGACCATTCTGACTGGTGTGAGGTGATACCTCACTGTAGTTTTGACTTGCATTTCTCTAATGATTAGTAATGTTGAGCAACCTTTCATGTGTTTGTTGGCAATCTGTATATCTTCTTTGGAGAAATGTCTGTTTAGGTCTTCTGCCCATTTTGGGATTGGGTTGTTTGTTTTATTTTTTTGGTATTGAGCTGCATGAATTGCTTGTATGTTTTAGAGATTAATCCTTTGTCAGTTCCTTCATTTGCAAATATTTTCTCCCATTCTGAGGGTTGTCTTTTTGTCTTGTTTATGGTTTCCTTTGCTGTGCAAAAGCTTTTAAGTTTCATTAGGCCCCATTTGTTTATTTTTGTTTTTATTGCTATTTCTCTAGGAGGTGGGTCAAAAAGGATCTTGCTGTGATCTATGTCATAGAGTGTTCTGCCTAAGTTTTCCTCTAAGAGTTTGATAGTGTCTGGCCTTACGTTTAGGTCTTTAATCCCTTTTGAGCTTATTTTTGTGTATGGTGTTAGGGAGTGTCCTAATTTCATTCTTCTGCATGTAGCTGTCCAGTTTTCCCAGTACCACTTATTGAAGAGGCTGTCTTTTCTCCATTGTATAGTCTTGCCTCCTTTATCAAAGATAAGGTGACCATATGTGCATGGGTTTATGTCTGGGCTTTCTATCCTGTTCCATTGATCTATATTTCTGTTTTTGTGTCACTACCATAATGTCTTGATTACTGTAGTAAAGCATCAATTCTTTTAAAGTTATCATTAGAACTTCCTGCTAGTCTACTTAGTATTTGACTGCCTAAAGTTGATAATTTTATTATATTCTCTATCAGTAAGAAATATTAAGTTATAAATTTAAAAATTTCCATGTGTCATGATTTCATTGCTAAACAAATCATTTAGGATAGCGATGTTAACATCCAGAAAAAAAATTGATATGCTATACATGATATGATACACCTGTATAAGAGATGATATACATATTATATATGTATATTATAATATATATGTATATATAAAATCAAGTTTCCCTGGAGTTATTTTTGGATATTGTCTACCTAACCTCAAACCCCATCTAGCTCATAAACTTTCTAAAAAAGAAAGAGACTAATTAACTGAGTTTTGTTAAGAAAGAAGGAAGTGGCTCCAATTATTTATCTCTCCATTTCACAACCCCACTCTTGGGCTCAGCTGTGGTCAATACTCTTAGAATACAAGTGTTTTTTGTTTAGGAAACATATCAGTTAGGACTAACACAATATTAACAGTTCCTCTAGAACATGATTCAAAATGCGTTATATACTTTGTTTAAAAGCTTGACAGTATAAAGTAACCCTAGCTAGGTAAGTAACAGCCAAATTCTGCAACTTGTAGGTGATTTTAAATATTTGAGTCACTTATGGCCACTTGAGACCACTGAATGCTAAAAACAGGTAACATAATCAGATTTGCAATATCAAAGTTAGTCTGAATGCTTCTTGACAAAAAGATTGAAGGAAACATACCTTAGCATAGGAAGATGGATGAGACGCTAATGAATCTACATGGAAAAATAGTAATGTCATTTCCAAAAAAGGTCATGTCAGAGAAAATACAAAGAAAAATCAGAGGTAAAACTGTCAGAGATTGAAAATGGAGGGTAGTGAGGATGCGGGTATCAACAGTGACTTCTTACTCTTTGGCTTGTGTGATTGGATGGATGGTATTGACATTCATAAGACTGGAAAACACAAGCAAAAATTATGTTTGAGAAGAAATATTAATTTTTCTGAGACTGATAGATAACAGGGTGTTGTTCAGTCATCCGTTTCAAAAATGTTACTTGAGAAACTAATTGTAAAGGTCTATACCTCAGAAGAGATTTTAGGCTAAAAATGTAAACATGAAAGTCATCTTCATATGGCAATATGTGACCTAATTTACATGGGTGAAAGAAGTTACGGAGAAAATACGGATGGAGAACTGAGAAGAAAAAAGGCCACAAGACTGTTACACGACAGGTTACGCAAAAATTAGAGGAAAATGCTGCTAAAAGGAGATTGAGAGGAATAAAGTTTTAGGCTGAAAACCGAGGGGCTATGTCATGGACACGAAGGTAAAGGAATGTTAAAAACAGTAAGCAAACAACAATGTGGAATCATTTTCAGAGGTTAAGTACATTTGAGAATAAAAAAATGTCAAATTAACTTTGATGGAAGACTTTTTTGTTATTAGCCATGATTGTCTAGATAGAGAAATGGAAGCGGAAGTGTATTTAGAATGGTTTGAAGACCAAGTGGGAGATGAAGACATGAAGGCTGTCTATTTTGAAATGAAGCTGTTGGTTTTGATATGGTTTACTTGACATAGTATCTAATAGATTTGGAAGCCTCTGAAGGAGAGTATGTATGGGACAATAAGGAGAGTTAAAGAAAAATAGATCCTTTAGATTGCTTAAAAGGCTGGAGGAGATGAAATCCAAAATATTGTAAAAAGGAGGAAAGGCAGGGAAAATTACACTATTTTAAGCTGGATATAAGTAGGCTGGGTGCAGATATAGTTAAGTTTGTGTATTTGCTTCAGGAAGTTTAAAAATAATCTATTTATCAAGTGGGAAGTCAATATAACTCAGGATTGGATTGAGATTGCTAGAAAAAATTGTAAGAATATTTATCAGTACTTATGATGTGATTTGAGGTTTGCAATCTTGAATCAGTAGTGGAGCCCTTCTATCCTGCTGTGGAGTGTGCTAAGGTACTTAGGTATAGGCATATAGAAAGAAAATAGAAAGTTTTCCTAGTTTTATGCTCTGCTTAAATGGTAGGACCAAATGGCAGAGGAATAAGTGATTTTAGGTAATGGTAAGAGTGCTATTAAAATAGTGGTACTTATAATCTTATAAGGAGGTAAATTAAAGAGAATGCTGATGAATTGGAAGAAATATAGAAAGGTCAGTATACTGGAGAATCCTATGAGATCAAAGAGCAATTATCATAGACATAGTTGCACAAACTAACTGAAAAGAGAACACACTGTGGGGTGCTAGAATTCACACTATAGGAGGAAGTTCTGGGTGGTAACAAGGTCAACATTGTAACAGAGCACCAAGGGACTTCAAGAAAGTGATTATGAAAAGAAGAGATCATCGGAATGAGAAAATAGGGAACGTAATCCTTAATCTCAGTGTCTTCCTGAATGAACGCAGGGCTTTACCTGAAGCCTGAGAACAAAAAACAAACAAACAAAAAAAGTTCTCAAAAAAGACTCTGCAATCTATCTCTTTTTTTTTCTATAACATAAGGAAAAGATATTAGACTCATTAGTTGAAAGAAATGGGGATACATGACAAAAATTCCATTTTTTAATCCTGAAATTCATTGTGTGTGAAGGAAAAACAAACAATTGAGAGAAAGGAAGTGAGAGAAGATTGGGAGTTTGGGACTGACATAGGCACACTGCTATATTTAAAATAGATAACCAACAAAGACCTACTGTATAGCACAGGAAACTCTGCTCAATATTCTGTGATAACCTAAATGGGAAAAGAATTTGGAAAAGAATAAACACATGCATATGTGTAATTGAATGATTTTGCTGTTCACCTGAAACAAACACAGCATTATTAATCAACTATACTCCAATATAAAATAAAATTTTAAAAAAATTGTAGGAAAGTAGCTAGCCATGAAACTACAATTTTAGAAGTTACTTTGTAAAGCTTTGAAAGGAAAGGGTATATTTCTTGGTCAGAAATTAGAAGTCATCGGCTATTGTGGAGACAATGGTTTGGTAAATGTTTGGCCAGGTAGAGGGTCCTATATTTTAAGGGGAGATTGAAAAGAAGAGTGAATGAAAAACTCAATTGATCCTTAACAGTCACTTTGAGGTTGTAAACATACAGCCAAGTTTCTGTAGGTCTTATGTGTCTCAGCTTGGCTGCTGATGAAGCAAAACTCCAGCACCCCACAAACTCTACTGCCTCAAATATGGCTATGTTAATCTCAAGATTGACATTTTAATTTTGAATGGTGTGAAAGAAAAAGAATTATAAACAGCAAATAATCTTCACCAATTCATGAAGATTATTATGGACAATACAGTTGCTTAATAATATATTTTTACATAAAATAGTCTATATGTAGATTTCATATATAGATGGAAAAATATTTTAGCAGGAAAAATAATCATTTCAACTTTTTCTTTGGTTGTTAATAGAAATTCTTGCAACATTAGTGAATATTTAAAGGGCTGAAACTGTGATTATCCAACAACTGTGGAGATTCCTAACCTTGCTGTTGGATGTATACGTGAACAGTTAACAGCTGTTGTTTTTCCAGTATTATTAATGATTTCCCTCTCATTTCTAATTCATGCAGAAGTCACTGCCAAAATGCCAACATAGATATTCTGAAAAACTGTGTCCTGGTAGTCATCAAATTAAGAGAAAAATCCTAATAGAGTATTAAATAAATGCAAAGCTCTATGCTAGTGTGCAGGAACAAAAATAAGTTCAAAAAACATAGATTTCCTAAAAAAAAAAAAAAAAATGAAGTTGGCTCAAAATGGATATATGCATGATTATTTAAATAATTATATATTTATTTCATGTGTAATCAATAATTTTATGAAATCACTAATTTAGAAAAAGTAAAAGTCAATACCTAATTAAATACCAAATTGTAGTATGGATAATCATACTACATGTAGTATGTAGTATGGAAAGTCAAATTTTAAGTTCTATGGAGTCAAAATGAATACAACCTTACAATGAATTAATTTATATGTCGATTCCTCTCAATTCACATGGATATACAACTTTATAGCTTTCTTGCAGCAATTTCCATTAATTATTTCAAGTGTATAGATACCAAAGATGAGTAGTCAGTAGTTAATACACTCATTCAATATATGTTGATTGAGCATCTACTATGTGCTAGACAAATATTGGGAATTGGTGATTGCTGAGATTTTTCTAGTAATGACTGGGAACTTCAAGTCAGATGCAAAGACTGTGTTTTATTTATTTTTTCTGTAAAACTATATAACGATGGGCTTCTCTGGTGGCGCAGTGGTTGAGAATCTGCCTGCTAATGCAGGGGACACGGGTTCGAGCCCTGGTCTGGGAAGATCCCACATGCCGCGGAGCGGCTGGGCCCGTGAGCCACAGCTACTGAGCCTGCGCGTCTGGAGCCTGTGCCCCGCAACGGGAGGGGCCGCGATAGTGAAAGGCCCGCGCACTGCGATGAAGAGCGGTCCCCGCACCGCGATGAAGAGTGGCCCCCACTTGCCGCAACTAGAGAAAGCCCTCGCACGAACCGAGGACCCAACACAGCCAAAAATAAAAAATAAATAAATAAATAAAGTAGCTAAAAAAAACTATATAACGATATTTTAATAGAGTGAGTAAAAAATATGGTTTCGTATTGAAGCCTGAAGTCAGTGGAGTCCATGGATTCAATGAATGTCATTATAATTTTCAGTTTTACTTCATAATTATAGACTTAGTATTTTCAATAAAATAAAAGTTCTTTTCAAATTAAATATTTTGATCAAGTAGACACTAGCTACGTAGGTGGGGGAGAGGAGCAAAACATGAAGGTTTTGGGACTTTTGACTGCAATTTTCTCATGTCAAAAATATATGTCATCCAATGAATCATTTTTACTAAGAAATTTTGCAGTAAAAAGTGATCCTCAAATATACCACAACAGTAAGCTTATTTTCCATTTAACGTCCAATAACATCAACTTATTGTCTCATGCTTTGGGAAATACTTATTTAACAAACTCTACGAGGCTTGTCTAATGATAGTTTAGAAGATAAAGAATAACACCAGATCTGCTGTTTAGATTGGTATCTCATGCAATGAGTGTGATAAGGGACAGGACCAACCAATCTGATAGGAAACTTCTGGGGATTATTTGGTTCCTCAGAGCCTTGGTGTTCCCCATTGCAGCAGAAATGGTGTAAGCTATATTATGTACATCGTGTAGTTTACCTGCCATTTGGTTCTGAGATTAGATAGACAACTTACTTTCATAATGTAGCTATTTCCAGTGAGTAAGAGATACCCTTAATCCAGCCAGCTTCCAGAGACGTAGGCTCAATAAATAAATCAAAGCAACTTAAAGTCACTATTAATAAAATGCTAATGAGTTCCAGGATCTTTTATTTATTCTTCCAGAGTAATTTTTTCTCCAAGGGGAAAAAAAAAGTTTCCCCTCTAGTAACAATTCAGTCATATCTTTCTCCCAAAAGTCTGTCTAAGGGAAAATTGCCTTATAATGTCAAAAAAAGTTTTCATCAAATCCAGTGAAATAAAGAATAATATTGAGAAAACAAAGTCCTGGGTGTGAATATTTGTGAGTCACTGTCTCAGGTGATGTTTTCAAAGTTTAATTCATACAGGTCAACTGCAGTTAGCAGAATTAAACATAAGCAAACATTTCTTGTAATGAGTAATGCACTTTGGTCAATCAACAAAAGTGCTTAAATCTATTGCAAAAATCAAATTACAAATTTTCACTTCCTTTTAATCTCACTAGTTTGAAGATTATTTTGGAGTTAAAAAGACACAACATATGTCTAATGTGTTGGTGATATTCCAGCTTTGGAAACACCTCCTATTTCTGCTTTGTACATAGGACTTCTGATTTACACAATTGTACTAGAACACAGGCATTATATTGAACTTGGTTTAAAAAAAAAAAAAATGAATTCTTTGCCTCAGTGTCCTGGTACCATGAGTAAAAGAGGAAAAGCAGGAAATGTATTTGCTTAGATGCAATTAGCTTAACGTTTCTAATTAAACAAGTATGCAGTTCAAAGCAATTTTTTTCTGTCTTGTGTGAGCAGTGTCTTTTTTTTCCCTCTTTTTATGTCCTTCCATTGAATGGGAAATCTGTCTGGGGACCAGCTTATATTTTCTTTTTTTCAAAATTGCTTCTATAATGTTCTTTCACGTATAATGTCCTTTTCCTAATGATACTAAGGAGTTTGCCAAGCTATTACAGTTTTGGTTGTAATTGCGCTAAAAATGTTCATTAATTTTGAATGATATATTAAAGATATTCACTCTCTGTCTCTTCCATTTACTCTGATTTTATTTTATGTTCATCATTTTATCTAATTAAGGATAGAAGTAATTTATTTTTTGATAAAGGAGTAAGCAAGTGGAAGACATTTTCTAGGGCTATTCTGACCCAGCACACCTAAAGTAATTAATATTAATATAAGGTTGACCTTTATGAAAAGAAAGTTTGGGTTTTATACATAGTATTTAGAGGAAGAGAGCAGGTCAAATTTGATTCCTCACCCAAATTTAACCATATCTATTATTCTCTCTATTACTCTATTGTGGTAGATTGCAAAATTAGCACAAAACATTCTCCTTATATATCCACACTAGCAATTACTTTCCTCTCATTAAAAGGTGGAATCTTTTTTCATCCTTTGAATTCAGGCTGACTTCACATCTTGCTTTGGTGAAAGGTATAGTAACAAACATGACAAAGGCATAATCTTGGAAAGTGATTGCACACCAGGGCTTGTCTTCTCTTTCTGCTTTTGACATGTTGCCAGTGTATAAACAAGCCTGGGTTACCTTTCTGGAGGATGAGAGACAACATGGTGAGAAGCCCTGATCTACAGCCACCCAAGCCAAATCCTTCATAAACCAGAACCAGCTGATTGCAGATTCATGAGCCAACTGGCCCAGATTAGAGACGTGCATGTGACCCCAAGTGGCTCATCTACTTGTTGTAGACTAAATCCATGGTTTGGATGATAACTTATACTGTAAAATCTAACTGATACTTGAGTGAATTCTGGTTATGGCAGATAGATTCTGATTCTTTTAAAGCCACTGATTCTGTTGTAACATATCTTGCTTCAGAATGGTGGAAATTCAGAGCAAATAAAACAAACAAAACAAAAAATGTAATGTGACTTCTTGTCTGGGTAAGCCCCAACTCTGTCCGTCTCTGTATTTCTGAATGTAATACACTCCTGCTTATCCATTTGTCACCAAAATCCAGATGCCTGATATTCAGAATCATTTTCACCTGCTTTTCTCTCATTTGATCAGCCATTAGTGATCTGGATCTTCTCAGTCCCATTCATTCTTTCTATGCAGAAATGTCCCATCCTTACAGTGACCAGGTCTCCATCCCACCTCCAGCCCTCAGTATGGCCAAAACACACAGGGAAATTATACATAATTCTATGCCCAACATATTTAAACTGCCTCAAAGGACACATTGGGAAGCTAGGAAAATGAAGAGCAAACAGTAACTCTCAAAAAAATTTATATCTACACCTCCTCAAATAAGTAGCCATAGGGAGTGAGGGAGTATCAGAAAGAGTAGGTTTAAAAAAGGATTACACAGACCATGAACTATTACATAATGTGCAGGAATCCTTAAGCTATAAGGCAAGAAGAACCTGAGCTATGTAAACATAGCCATTAGAAATCTAAATTTACCTTTTGAAATTTTTCATAAAAACACCCCTCTAAGGAGAGAAAACTTAGCATTTGGGCTGATTAAAGATACAGGGAGCTAACAAGTTAAAGCCAGAGAAATTAAGATCATGTTTAACTGTACGACAGTAATAATTATTGCTGTCATTTTATGAGCCGCTTACATATTGAGGGCTAATTGCCAAGCAATATAATAGCAATTGCATTTATCACTATTTATGATTCAAAATTAGTATCTGCTTTATTTGTTGATAACACATTGCATATATATATGCAGGTGTGACTGTAAGGTAATAAATTTGAATCTATGAGTCACGTATTCAAGTTATCCATATTATTGTGTAGTTAGTTCTTTCCTTCTCCTGTCTCCAGAGTTTGGTTCAAATAGTATGATAACACTTAACATGTTAATGAAATGATTTAAGCGAGTATTACTTTATGGCAGTTGAAGAAAAAAATCAGATCCTTGGTTAATTTTTAAAATCAGATTACTTTAAATTATTCCATCAAAGTTGCCCTTTGGTTTTACCAGTTTGTAAAGTTAAAATAATTTTGTTTACAAGTAACCACATTTTACTTCAAGATAACATGAGAAAATAAGGGATTGTATTAGAGAGACACAGGGAGCTCAGGAATAAATTTTAGAACAAAACTTTACTAGGACCTAAAATAGCACCTGCATAAACTGCAGCTACATGCAGCTCAGTGTACCTTTAACTCTCTTTGTCTTTCTCCTCATCCTTTTGCTTTCTTCACTCATCTTTCCATTTTTGTCAGTTTCAACTGTCTTTCAGCCTGATTTAACCATCTTACATTGACAACCTCAGATTGTTTTAAATATTCTTTAGACTCTGGCATATTTTAACAGAAGTAAAACATGGGTTATATGTATCTTGTTTTATGAAACATTCCCTAATAAGCATATATAAAATAGTTTTTAATACTTCAATTTTAATGTACAAAATATGATTTCAAGGGGCTTGCCCTTGTTAGTGTCTGGGTCAATAATTAAATAGACATACTGTTTAAGAAAATATGTCTATTTAATAAAAATAAATATAAACAAACGGGACCTAATTAAACTTAAAAGCTTTTGCACAGCAAAGAAAACCATAAACAAGATGAAAAGACAACCTTCAGAATGGGAGAAAATATTTGCAAATGAAGCGATGAACAGAGGATTGAACTCCAAAATATACAAACAGCTCATGGATCTCAATATCAATAAACAAACAACCCAATTAAAAAATGAGCTGGGTGCTTCCCTGGTGGTGCAGTGGTTGAGAATCTGCCTGCCAATGCAGGGGACACGGGTTCGAGCCCTGGTCTGGGAAGATCCCACATGCTGCGGAACAACTGGGCCCGTGAGCCACAACTACTGAGCCTGTGCGTCTGGAGCTTGTGCTCCGTAACAAGAGAGGCCGTGACAATGAGAGGCCCGCGCACCGCGATGAAGAGTGGCCCCTGCTCGCCGCAGCTAGAGAAAGCCCTCACACGGAAACGAAGACCCAACACAGCCAAAAATAAATAAATAATTAAAAAAAAAACCAAACAAACAAAAAAATGGGCTGAAAACCTAAATAGATATTTCACCAAAGAAGACATACAGATGGCCAAGAGGCACATGAAAAGATACTCAACATCACTAATTATTAGAGAAATGCAAATCAAAACCACAATGAGGTATCACCTGACACTGGTCAGAATGGCCTTCATCAAAAATCTACATTAAAAAAAAAAACAAAAAAACAAAAAAAACTACAAACAATAAATGCTGGAGAGGGTGTGGAGAAAAGGGAACCTTCTTACACTGTTGGTGGGAATGTAAATTGATACAGCCACTATGGAGAACATTAAGGAGGTTCCTTAAAAAACTAAAAATAGAACTACCATATGACCTAGCAATCCCACTACTGGGTATATACCCTGAGAAAACCATAATTAAAAAGGAAACATGTACCCCAATGTTCATTGCAGCACTATTTACAATAGCCAGGACATGGAAACAACCTAAATGTCCAAAGATAGATGAATGGGTAAAGAAAATGTGGTGCATATATGCAGTGGAATATTACTCAGCCATAAAAAGGAATCAAATTGGGTCAGTTGTAGAGAAGTGGATGGGCCTAGAGTCTGTCATACAGAGAGAAGTAAGCCAGGAAGAGAAAAACAAGTATCGTGTATTAACACATATATGTGGAATCTAGAAAAATGGTATAAATGAACCTATTTGTAGGGCAGGAATAGATATGTAGACATAGAGAACAGACATATGGACATGGTGGGGGAAGGGGAGGGTAGGACAAATTGGGAGATTCGGTTTGACATAAATACACTACCATGTGTAAAATAGATAGCTAGTGGGAACTTGCTGTATAGCACAGGGAGCTCAGCTTGGTTCTCTGCGATGACCTAGATGGGTGGGATGTGGGTGGTGGGAGGGAGGTCCAAGAGGGAGGAGATATCGGTATACATACAGCTGATTCACTTCATTGTACAGCAGAAACTAACACAATATTGTGAAACAATTTTTCTCCAATAAGAAAATAATAAAATAAAATAAAATAAGTAAATATTTCAAACAATATTCAGTCCACAGTTAAACAATGGCAGCCATAGCTTTACTTAAGTAAGGCTTTTTGGGTCCAAGGATAAGGAAAAGTATGTTGGTTGAAAAGACTTAGGATATTTTTATAGTTAGTGATACCTTGGGAAACTAAGGTATATCTTGTTTTGAGTTAAACTCAGAGAGAGAAACTTTTACAAGTATTTTTTTTAATTGCTTGTCTGATACACTTTATCAGAGAAAGAAAACCTTGCTTTCTAATTCTCTTCAACTCTTACTCCCATTACAATTCCATAATAATTGATGGATTAGAGGTTTCTAATTTTTCATTTCTATAGTCCAGTCAGTCCAAGGATGGGTAGAACTTAGAACATGAAAAGCCTGGAATTTAGAAAAGTACATTAATACAATAGAAAGATAAATATAATAAGATGTTATAATTAGAAAGTACAATGATCAGATTTTGGTTTTGAAGTAGATTTTATCTTTGCTTTGTCATTAATGACATTAATGGTAATAGATGATTATATAATACTCTTTAAAGAATAAATTTAGTGCCCTCTTAGGGGTATTCAGGGACAAATCTGGTGTCATGAAAGTCATATAACATTCTAAATGAAATTTCACACATATTACATTCATATATAGTAAGTGAAGAAAACAGGGTAAAGCTCTTAGTAAATAAGTATTTCAGAGACAAAAATAAATATTGGATGTGGAGTTGACAGTCCTAAAAATTAATTTTTCAAATGTATTATTATTGTTTGTATATTGCAACAGTAGTATTCCAAAAACATGTATTTTAGATGAATATAGATATGATACATATAACAAGATTGTTGTGTGTATTACTCCTGAGGTTTATTGTGTGTGTGTGTGTGTGTGTGTGTGTGTGTGTGTGTGTGATAATACTTTATGTCTTCACATTCTCAATAGTTTTTATTTTTTTAACAACTTTATTGGAGTATAATTGCTTTACAATGCTGTGTTACTTTCTGCTTTATAACACAGTGAGTCAGCTATCCGTATACATATATCCCCATATATACTCCCTCTTGCATCTTCCTCCAGTCCTCCCTATTTCACCCCTCTCGGTGGTCACAAAGCACCAAGCTGATCTCCCTGTGCTATGAAGCTGCGTGGCACTAGCTATCTATTTTATATTTGGTAGTGTATATATGTCCCTGTCACTCTCTCACTTCTTCCCAGCTTATCCTTCCCCCTCCCCATGTCCAAAAGTCCATTCTCTACGTCTGTGTCTTTATACCTGCCCTGCCCCTAGGTTCTTCAGAACCATTTCTTTTTTTTTTTTTTTTTTTTAGATTCCATATATATGTGTTAGCATATGGTATTTGTTTTCACTCTGTATGACAGTCTCTAGGTCCATCCACTTCACTACAAATAACACAATTTAGTTTCCTTTTATGGCAGAATAATATTCCATTGTATATATGTACCATATCTTCTTTATCCATTGATCTGTAGATGTACACTTAGGTTGCTTTCCTGTTCTGGCTATTGTAAATAGAGGTGCAATGAACATTGTGGTACATGAGTCTTTTTGAATTATGGTTTTCTCAGGGTATATGCCCAGTAGTGGGATTGATGGGTCATAAGGTAGTTCTACTTTTAGATTTTAATGAAGCTCAATACTGTTCTTCACAGTGGCTGTATCAATATACATTCTCACCAACAGTGCAAGAGGGTTCCTTTTTCTCAACACCCTCTCCAGGATTTATTGTTTGTAGATTTTTTAATGACGGCCATTCTGACTGGTATGAGGTGATACCTCATGGTAGTTTTGATTTGCATTTCTCTAATGATTAGTGATGTCAAGCATCCTTTCATGTGTTTGTTGGCAATCTGTTTATCTTCTTTGGAGAAATGTCTATTTAGGTCTTCTGCCCATTTTTGAATTGGGTTGTTGGATTTTTGATATTAAGCTGCATGAGCTGTTTGTAAATTTTGGAGATTAAACCTTTGTCAGTTGCTACATTTGCAAATATTTTTTCCCATTCTGAGGGTTGTCTTTTCATCTTGTTTATGCTTTCCTTTGCTGTGCAAAAGCTTTTAAGTTTCATTAGGTCCCATTTGTTTATTTTTGTTTTTATTGCCATTTCTCTAGGAGGTGGGTCAAAAAGGATCTTGTTGTGATTGACATCATAGAGTGTTCAGCCAATGTTTTCCTCTAAGAGTTTGATAGTGTCTAGCCTTACATTTAGGTCTTTAATCCATTTTTAGTTTATTTTTGTGTATGGTGTTAGGGAGTGTTCTAATTTCATTCTTTTACTTGTAGCTGTCCAGTTTTCCCAGCACCACTTATTGAAGTGGCTGTATTTTCTCCATTGTATATTCTTGCCTCCTTTATCAATAATAAGGTGACCCTATGTGCATGGGTTTTTCTCCGGACTTATTAATCTGTTCCATTTATCTATATTTCTGTTTTTGTGCCAGTATCATACAGTCTTGATTACTGTAGCTTTGTAGTATAATCAAAGTCCAGGAGCCTGATTCCTCCAGCACCGTTTTTCTTTCTCAAGATTGCTTTGGCTATTTGGGGTCTTTTGTGCTTCCATAGAAATTGTGAAAAATTTTTTCTAGTCCTGTGAAAAATGTCATTGGTAATTTGCTAGGGATTGCATTGAATCTGTAGATTGCTTTGGGTAGTATAGTCATTTTCACAATGTTGATTCTTCCAAACCAAGAACATGGTACATCTCTCCATCTGTTTGTATCATCTTTAATTTCTTTCATCAGGGTCTTATAGTTTTCTGTATACAGGTCTTTTGTCTCCTTAGGTATGTTTATTCCTAGATATTTTATACTTTTTGTTGCAAAAAGTTTGTTTCCTTAATTTCTCTTTCAGATTTTTCATCATTAGTGTATAGGAATGCAAGATATTTCTGTGCATTAATTTTGTATCCTGCTACTTTACCAAATTCATTGATTAGCTCTAGTAGTTTGATGGTAGCAACTTTAGGATTCTTTAGGGATAGCATCATGTCATCTGCAAAAAGTGACAGCTTTGCTTCTTCTTTTCCGATTTTGATTCCTTTTCTTTTTCTTCTCCGATTGCTGTGGCTAAAACTTCCAAAATTATGTTGAATAATAGTGATGAGAGTGGACAACCTTGTCTTCTTCCTTGTCTTAGAGGAAATGCTTTCAATATTTCGCCATTGAGTACGATGTTGGCTATGGGTTTATCATATATGGCCTTTACTATGTTGAGGTAATTTCCCTCTATGCTTACTTTCTGGAGGATTTTTATCATAAATGAGTGTTGAATTTTGTCAAAAGCATTTTCTGCATCTTTTGAGTTGATTATATGTTTTTCTTCTTCAATTTGCTAATATGTTTTATCACACTGATTGATTTGCATATATTGGATAATCCTTGCATTCCTAGGATAAACCCCACTCTTCATGGTGTATGATCCATTTAATGTGCTGCTGGGTTCTGTTTGCTAGTATTTTGTTGAGGATTTTTGCACCTATGTTCATCAGTGATATTGGCCTGTAGTTTTCTTTCTTTGTGACATCCTTCTCTGGTTTTGTTATCAGGATGATGTTGGCCTCATAGAGTGAGTTTGGGAGTGTTCCTCCCTCTGCTCCATTTTGGAAGAGTTTGAGAAGGATAGGTGTTAGCTCTTCTCTAAATGTTTGATAGAATTCACCTGTGTAGCCATCTGCTCCTGGACTTTTGTTTCTTGGAAGACTTTTAATCACAGTCTCAATTTCAGTGCTTGTGATTAGTCTGTTTATATTTTTTATTTCTTCCTGGTTCAGTCTCCAAAGGCTGTGCTTTTCTAAGAATTTGTCCGTTTCTTCGAGGTTGTCCATTTTCTTGGCATATAGTTGCTTGTAGTAATCTCTCATGGTTCTTTGTATTTCTGCAGCGTCAGTTGTTACTTCTCCATTTTCATTTCTAATTCTATTGCTTTGAGTCTTCTGCCTTTTTTTCTTGATGAGTCTGGCTAATAGTTTATCAATTTTGTTTATCTTCTCAAGGAACCAGCTTTTAGTTTTATTTATCTTAGCTATTGTTTCCTTCATCTCTTTTTCATTTATTTCGTATCTGATCTTTATGATTTCTTTCCTTCTGCTAACTTTGGGGTTTTTTGCTCTTTCTCTAATTGCTTTACGTGTAAAGTTATGTTGTTTATTTGAGATGTTTCCTGTTTCTTGAGGTAGGATTGTATTGTTATAAACTTCCCTCTTAGAACTGCTTTTGGGCCATCCGATAGGTTTGGGGCCGTCGTGTTTTCATTGTCATTTTTTTCTAGGTATTTTTTGATTTCTTCAGTGATCTCTTGGTTATTAAGTAATGTATTGTTTAGCCTCCATGTTTTTGTATTTTTTACAGTTTTTTTCCTGTAATTGATATCTAGTCTCCTAGCATTATGGTTGGTAAAGATACTTGACATGATTTCAATTTTCTTAAATTTAACAAGGCTTGATTTGTGAACTAAGATATGATCTATCCTGGAGAATGTTCCATGAGCACTTGAGAAGAAAGTGTATTCTGTTGTTTTTGGATGGAATGTCCTAAAAATATCAATTAAGTCCATCTTGTTTTATGTATCATTTAAAGCTTGTGTTTTCTTATTTATTTTCATTTTGGATGATCTGTCCATTGGTGAGAGTGGGTTGTTAAAATCCCCTACTATAATTGTTTTACTGTCGATTTCCCCTTTTATGGCTGTTAGCATATGCCTTATATATTGATGTGCTCCTATATTGGGTCCATAAATATTTACAATTTTTATATTTTCTTCTTGGAATCATCCCTTATCATTATGTAGTGTCCTTCTTTGTCTCTTGTAATAATCTCTATTTTAAAGTCTATATTGTCTGACATGAGAATTGCTACTGATGCTTTCTTTTGATTTCCATTTGCATGGAATTTCTTTTTCCATCCCCTCACTTTCAGTTTGTATGTGTCCTTAGGTCTGAAGTGGGTCTCTTGTAGACAGCATATATACAGTCTTGTTTTTGTATCCATTCAGCCAGTCTATGTCTTTTGGTTGGAGCATTTAATCTATTTACATTTAGGGTAGTAATCGATATATATGTTCCTATTACCATTTTCTTAATTGTTTTGGATTTGTTATTGTAGGTCTTTTCCTTCTCTTGTGCTTCCTTCCTAGAGAAGTTCCTTTACCATTTGTTCTAAAGCTGGTTTTCTGCTGCTGGATTCTGTTAGTTTTTGCTTGTCTGTAAAAGTTTTATTTCTCTGTCAAATCTGAATGAGATCCTTGCTGGGTAGGGTAATCTTAGTTTCAGGTTTTTCCCTTTCATCACTTTAAAAATGTTCTGCCACTCCCTTCTGGTTTGCCAAGTTTCTGCTGAAAGATCATCTGTTAACCTTATGGGGATTCCCTTGTATGTAATTTATTGTTTTTACCTTACTGCTTTTAATATTTTTTCTTTTATTTAATTTTCGATAGTTTGATTAATATGTGTCTTGGCATGTTTCTCCTTGGATTTATCTTGTATGAGACTCTGTGCTTCCTGGACTTTATTGACTATTTCCTTCCCCATATTAGCAAAGTTTTCAACTACGATCTCTTCAAATATTTTCTCAGTCCCTTTTTTTTCCCCTTCTTCTTCTGGGACACCTATAATGTGAATGTTGGTGCATTTATTGTTGTCCGAGAAGTCTCTGAGACTGTCCTCAATTCTTTTCATTCTTTTTTCTTTATTATGCCCTATGGTACCTATTTCCACTCTTTTATCTCTAGGTCAGTTATCCGTTCTTCTGCCTCAGTTGTTCTGCTATTGATTCCTTCTAGAGAATTTTTAGTTTCATTTTTGTCCTTGTTAAACGTTTCTTGTATTTTCCCCATTCTATTTCCGAGATTTTGGATCATCTTTCCTATCATTACTCTGAATTCTTTTTCAGGTAGACTGCCTATTTCCTCTTCGTTTATTTGGTCTGGTGGGTTTTTACCTTGCTCCTTCTCTGCTGTGTGTTTCTTTGTCTTTTCATTTTGCTTAACTTACTGTGTTTGCAGTCTCTTTTGCACAGGCTGCAGGTTTGTAGTTCCCATTGTTTTTGATGTCTGCCCTCAGTGGCTGAGGTTGCTTCAGTGGGTTGTGTAGGTTTCCTGGTGGAGGGGACTAGTGCCTGTTTTCTGGTGGACGATCCTGGATCTTTTCTTTCTGGTGGTCAGGACCTTGTTCCAGGGTGTGTTTTGGGGTGTCTGTGACCTTATTATGATTTTAGGCAGCCTTTCTGCTAGTGGGACGAGTTGTGTTCCTGTCTTGTTAGTTGTTTGGCATGGGGTGTCCAGCTCTGTAGCTGCTGGTCGTTGAGTGGAGCTGGGTCTTGGCATTTAGATGGAGAGCTCTGGGAGATTTTCACCATTTGATATTATGTGGAGCTGGGAGATCTCTGCTGGACCAATGTCCTGAACTCGGCTTTCCCATGTCAGAGGCACAGGCCTGACACCTGGCCGGAGCACCAAGACACTGTCAGCCACATGGCTCAGAATAAAAGGGAGAAAAAAAGGAAGAAAGAAAGAAAAGAAGAAAATAAAATAATGTTGTTTTAGAAAAAATAAAAAAATTATTCAAAATAAAAAAAAATTTTAAAGTAATAAAAAAAAGAAAAAAGAAAGAAAGAGAGAAGAGAGCAACTAAACCAAAAAACAAATCCACCAATGATAATAAGTGCTAAGAAAGATACAAAAAAAAAAAAAAAAACAGACAGACAGAACCCTAGGACAACTGGTAAAAGCAAAACGATACAGACAAAATCACAGAAAGAAGCATACACATACGCAGTCACAAAAAGAGAAAAAGGAAAAAAAAATATATGTATATTTAAGAAAAAAGGAAGAGAGCAACCAAATCAATAAACAAATCTACCAATGATAATAAACTCTAAATACTAAACTAAGATAAACATGACCAGAAACAAATTAAATGCACAAAGCAAACCCCAAGTCTACAGTTGCTTCCAAACTCCACCGCCTCAATATTGGGATGATTCATTGTCTATTCAGGTATTCCAGAGCTGCTGGGTACATCAAGTTGATCGTGGATATTTAATCCGCTGCTCCTGAGGCTGCTGAGAGAAATTTCCCTTTCTCTTCTTTCTTTGTACAGCTCTTGTGGTTCAGATTTGGATTTGGCCCTGCCTCTGTGTGTAGGTCACCTGAGGGCGTCTGTTTTTGGCTCTGACATGACAGGGTTAAAGTAGCAGCTGATTAGGGGATTCTGGCTCACTCAGGCCAGGCGGAGGGAGGGGTACATAATGCAGGGCTAGCCTGCGGCGGCAGAGGCCAGTGTGACATTGCAACAGCCTGAGGCATGCTGTGTGTTCTCCTGGGGAAGTTGTCCCTGGATCATAGGACCCTGGCAGTAGTGGGCTGCACAGGCTCCCAGGAGGGGAAGTATGGATAGTGACCTGTGCTTGCACACAGGCTTCTTGGTGGCTGCAGCAGCAGCCTTAGCTTTTCATGCCCATCTCTGGTGTCTGCACTGATAGCTGTGGCTCACGCCCATCTCTGGAGTTCGTATAGGTGGTGCTCTGAATCCTCTCTCCTTGTGAACTCCGAAACAATGCTCTCTTGCCTCTTAGGCAGTTCCAGACTTTTTCCCGGAGCCTCTCCCAGCTAGCTGTGGCACACTAACCTCCTTCAGGCTGTGTTCACACAGCCAACCCCAGTCATCTCCCTTGGATCTGACCTCTGAAGCCAGAGCCTCAGCTCCCAGCCCCCACCCACCCCGGCAGGTGAGCAGACAAGCCTCTCAGGCTGGTGAGTGCTGGTCAGCACTGATCCTCTGTGCGGGAATCTCTCTGCTTTGCCCTCTGCACCCTTGTTGCTGTGCTCTCCTCTGTGGCTCTGAAGCTTCCCCAACCCCAACCCCCATCTCCGCCAGTGAAAGGGTTTCCTAGTGTGTGGAAACATTTCTCCTTCACAGATCCCTCCCAGAGATGCAGGTCCTGTTCCTCTTCTTTTGTCTTTGTTTTTTCTTTTTTCTTTTTCCCTGCCCATGTAAATGGGGAGTTTCTTGCCTTTTGGGAAGTCTGAGTTCTTCTGCCAGCATTCAGTAGGTGTTCTGGAGGAGTTGTTCCACATATACATGAATTTCTGATGTATTTGAGGGGAGGAAGGTGATCTCCACGTCTTACTCCTCTGCCACCTTGAAGGTCTCACTCCTGAGGCTTTTGATGGAGTAAAATAACATAATCAAAATATTCTGCAATTGGACTGACTAATGCTATAATGGTGTCTATTTCTTTTAAATTGATACAAGTGGAGGGACAAGATGCATGTATATATTACAAGACAAGCAGTCACTGTCCATACCTCATTTCTAAATTAAAGATAAAACATTTTATGTTCTTCTCTTTCCATTTAATGAATTAAAGATTATAACTGGAAATGTTCCAAATGTTCAATCTTATGTGAGAATCCATTAAAGAGCACCATCCAAGTCAAAATTTGGAAGGACTTCTTTTCTCCAGGGAGAACTTCAAAAGTACCTTTCTTTTAGAAATAATGTCAATTGCTATAACATTTTAATTCTAATAAATATTACCTTTGTCAGCAATCAGTTATTCACACATGTGGAACTATATCTGGGGTCTTTATTTTATTTCACTGATTTATATGCCTATCACTTGGCCATAAACATTAATAACAAATAATAAAAATTAAATAATTCTTGAAGTTTTCTTGGAAATTCCAGAGAAATGTCATAGAAAACTACATAGCAGTTTTTTAAATAATTTGAGTTAAACTGTCATTTTCACAATGTCAAATTGTCACATTCATATAATGGTATGTTTATCCATTTATTTATGTTTTAAATAATTTAAAATGTTTCCATAGATTTTTTTGTACATTTTTTCATGTTACTCCTTTGACACATATGATTCCTGCTGTAACTGTGAAGGGTCTAATCAATGTAATGATTCTCCAAGTGTGTCCCCAATCCAGAAGCAATTCACTTGTTTAATGGTTTAGTGTCAAAGTAAATGAATACAACTTATTTCTCTAGAATGATCTTAAGCTGACACATTTTCTGAAGTCTGTTGTCAGTTCTAATATCTACCTGTTCATTGTGTTATGATTTCCATTAATGGCACTATTTTATTTGCAAATATAACTATTTTATCTTTTATATGTTTTACTTCTTAAATCACTTTTTTTTCACTTGCTTTTGTTATTGGCCAGGAAGCACAGTGAGCAGGTATCATTCTGATCTTATCTTCTATACGTCTATATTTTCTTCATAAAGTTGAATTGTAATTCAGTAGACAACCCTAACCAATTTTTCATACTTCCTGTTTTTTAAATTCTATTTTAGTTACAATGAACTATTAAACTTAAACCAGCAGTCCCCAACCTTTTTGGCACCAGGGACAGGTTTCGTGGAAAACAATTTTTCCATGGATCGGGGGCAGGGGAGATTTGAGGCAGTAATACGAGCGATACTTCAGGCAATAACATGAGCTATGGGGAGCAGCTAATGAAGCTTCACCGACTCGCCTGCTGCTCACCTCCTGCTGTGCAGCCTGGTTCCTAACAGGTCACGGACCAGTATCTGTCTGAGGCCCGGGAGTTGGGGACCCCGGCTTAGAAAATGCTTTGTTTCTTTATCTAGTAAGTTAAAAAATAATATCTATCTTTTAGATTATTAATGTTGTGGTGTATTTTAAATTTGATATTGAGGCTCTGGCATTGTTGAGATAATTCGTTTGATCATTATGCTTTATTTGAGGAGACATCATTGAAATCAGTAGGCCAATATTTCATATTGAATTTTCACATTTAAATTTAATAACTAACTGCATTAGGCCTATAATTTTATTTTCATGCATTTTAAAATGTTTTTTGAATTGGTTAATTTAGCTTCAAATAATCAGTTGGGCAATGTTCAATTATTTTTCTTTTGTTTCTTTATTTTGTATTTTATGGAAATATTGTACCTTGAATTTTTGGTACAAGTAAGTTAATGTTTTTTTTTTTACTTGGAGAGTTTTGAGAATGAGGAACTTTGATAATAAAGGAGAATTGATAACTTGTGTTTACACACATTGGGTTGTGATGTAGCGCTAAGATCTAGTAAGCTGCATGTGTGCGAGACATCTTGACTAGATGTTTAAAACACAGGATTTAAAAGAAAAGAAAATCAACAATAAATTTTATATAGTTTTAAATTATATGCACCAAATAGCATCAGTATTTAGATTTTCAAGTATTCAATAATACCTTGAGAATATATACCAAATATAATAGAAAGTTGTTTGAATGAAGGATGAAAAACGGGTGTGGAGATTGGATATGAAAAGGAAAAACAATCTAAAATAAAGCATGAACAAGGTTATGCATTAATATAGAATATGATTGTGCCATGAGCTAGAAAGAATAATTTACTCCACTCTGCCCTGACATTAAAAGCAAAAAACAATAAATGCCACCAAAACTAGAAAAAATAGAAAGATTTCCTTTGTTTTGTTTTTAAGAAAATAAATTTATTTGAAACTCTTTTAACTGACAAAGGAAATTATCTTTTAAAATGTTTTCTCTTTTCAGGTAGTTAATCTAGGATTTTAATGTAAAGAAAAAGAACAATTTTCAACAGCCAAAAGTGCTCTATTCACTAAATACCACATACATAAAATGAAGTAACAAGTGGATTTTATCTAGTCAAAACATCATGAAATACAGAATTTTATTAAAATATCTGACTAAACCATTAAAGTTTTACCTTAACTACTGGTTTGCCCAGATCATGCAAGTAAATTAGTATATGCATTAAATAAGCATCACATACTCAGAGAACTGGTAGACATTCCTGTCAGATGTTAATATCTATCCATAAAGTGATTTTTTTGGTAATGATAGAACAAATATAAGAAAACTTTGATCATTAGTAGTGTTGCCCACTAAATATTTTAATAATTGTTTTATCTTCTTCTGGTATACCTTATTTAATATCACAGTCTACCAAAAGAAAACTAACTATACCACAAATAGGGTTTCAGATAATTAATAATGGATATAAGACCTCATTGCCTATCTTATAATAGTCACAACAGAGAGTTTTTTTCTAACATTTTTCCTAACCTATTTTCTTAGTGAAGGATGATTTGTATGATACTGGTACAGTCCAACCCCAAGGAACCATAAATACAATATAAACAATAATTATTCTCTACACATCTATATTGTCAAAGTTCTTTCACTAAATATGAGAGATTTCTAAGTCAGTGCATACTTTGCTCCCTTTGGTATAGTCACATCAGAAGTGACAACATAGTTTATCCAAATTATGAGATGACTGTAAAAGATCCTGCCCTCTGAGACTTCTTCAGGAACCCAGAGAAGTAAAAGTTTTAGCCTTGTTTGTCCCATGTGACCTCACCTATCTCTGGCCAAAAATAATTGGCCAGTCTTAATATACATAAAGGATATACAGAGTATAAGTCAATCTATAGACTCAACGAAACAATAAGATAATTCCATATAGAAGTTTAAGGCTTGTATTAATAGGTCAATTATCAGTGAGTGATGTATGTTCACTTAGAAGGTCATATAAATTTGGGACTGGGGCAGCCATGATTGGGCCATGTTCAATGAAACAAAGACAGTGAGTTTGCTAAGAAGAGAGTTAAATATAAAACCAAAATATTGTCTTTAGTGAATCTGCTCTAGACTTCAACTTTAGCAAGGCATACCTTGTTGTTGCAAACAACCCCCTTTGATATTAAAGCCACTTTGAAAAAAATCTTTCATTAAATCCTTTTCATTATTTTGAAATAATTTTAGATTATAGATGCATTGTGGAGATAGTGCAGAAGGTTCATGTACCCTTCACCCCAATTTCTCTAAAGTTATCATCTTACATAGCAAATGATATGTCTACCAAAAATAAAAATTTAACATGGGTACAATACTGCAGACTTTATTTAAATTTCAATTTTAAATTACTAAGAGATTGAAAAACAAATATAAAAATGAAAATTTTATTTGGACAGCAGTATATTTTGAGAGTTTAGTAACCCAATGAACATTTAATGATTGTTGTTAGAAGTCTTAGGGTTTTGTTTTGTTTTATTTTCAGAGTTCTGTTAGGAGGTTCCATGCACCTTTATCATCTCCTAATTAATGTCTTTGGGACAGTATTAACAGAACCTAATTCAGCATCAGATACAGTACCTAGAACATAGTAAGTGCTCATTAAAGATTTCTTGAATTAATTGGTCTTATTCTTCACTTCTGTTAGACCTGGATGATAAATTTCTTATTCTGAAGACACAGAAAAGGGACTTACAAAATGTGTTCCATTTTCCTACTGACCTAAGAAGTGTATGACTCAGGTCCACTGAGCAATGCACCAATCTCCCCACAATAAAGCAGTGAAGACATGTTGAGGAAATAGCAGAAAGCTTTTTTGTCTCACTTTCTAACACACTCATCATAAGCCTTAGTGACATAAGTTAGTTTTACATAAAACTACAGGTTTTATCTGTACTCAAATGTGTCAATCTACATTATGGATTAACATCCAAACATTCAATTCTTCACAACAGATCTTACAAAATGTGCTTTAAGGCACAATTTTAAAATTTTAATTCTGCTTCCTTAGCTGGAAAATCATAAAGTATTGTGTTTTTTGTTTACACATAGTGAATATATTTTACTATATTACCTTTCAAACCAGGATGAACTATTAAAGACAAGTGAGAAGTTACGAGGGGAAAAAATGAGTGTGTGTGGGTGTGTGTCTGTGTACATGTGTGTGTGAAAAAACTGATTCTGAGAGGAAAAACATCATTCCAATTAAATGCTGAAAATATTTTCCTAAGCAAGAATGAATTTAAAGACATTATTCTTCAGGTTCTAGTCTGTTATCTCTCTCTTATTAATTAGATATTAAGTTTAGAAAATTGAACAACTTCAGCACACTTATTTAATATTTCTACTGCTTTATGTCTCATTTGATCTTTTAAGAAAATGTTCTAAAAATAATAAAAATTTTCATAAATACTTTTTTTGAAATTATGAGGAGACTGAATAGAATACAAATTGCATGGATTCATCGAAAACGTTTACTCTGAGAACTCCAATGCTCTTTAACTGCTTCTAAAGAAGCATAGAGAGCAAAGAAATAGACCTCTAGTGCACCACATAGTGACTGCATCAAATAAATCCCCAGAGATTCAGCTTTCTTAGAATAATAATAATAATAATAATAATAATAATAAAAGTGTGCAGTGTGCATGATAACTCTTAATTCACAGGTATACAGGCCTCTGGAAATCAGATAAAATTTTTGCAAAGCCCCTATGCTGAAAATTACATCAAGAGAAATTAAAGAACATTTACATAAAGATGGATTGTATCAGGTATATGGACTAGAAAAATCAAAAATTAATATTTAAAAAATGTGTAACTGTTTATGCTAACCAAATAGAAAATAGTTAAATGTATATTCTACTGATCATTAAAAAAATACCATTAAGAAAATAGTATGGATCTTTTAGAGGTGGTGGGATCAAGATGGTGGTGTAAAAAGACCCTGAGCTCACCTCTCCTTACAAACACATCAAAACTACAACTATAAAGCAACTCTTATTGAGAATGACATGAAAACTAGCAGAATGGCTCTTGTACAACCAAGGCTGTAAAGAAAAAAGACACAGAATTTCGTAGAAGGGGAAGAGAAGAGAGCTAGTCAGGACCCACACATCTAGTGGGTAACCCAGAGGAAGAGGGAGATATCACAGGCTTAGGGAATCTTCCCTGAGGAGTGAAGGATTCAAGTCCCATATTAGGCACACCTGGCCTGGGGTCTGACACTGAGAAGAAAACCCCCTTAGCTGGTTTGAAAATCAATGGGGCTTATTGGAGGGCTGTAAGAAAGAGAGCTATGCTCTTGAACAGCACGTACACAGACTTCCTTGCTCTCAATCCCAGTGTGAAGGCAGCAGATTGAAAATTGCCTATTGTTCTGACAAGCCTGCCAGCACTGCCTCAGCATGCCCCTCAGCCTTAACTCTGCTCCTGCTTCAGCACCTCCTGGTCTAGCCCCACTCCCAATAAGTCAGAGACCACCACTGCTATCATGCACATGTGCACATGCACCTGGGAAAAAGCAGAGCCAGCTCAGAAGTACAGCTCCAAGTACTTGGGTCCTGGTCCAGCTAACCAGAAACTTGCCATCATGTTAGGGCCCAACTTCCTTAGGGCTTCTGCTTTAGCACCTTGGGCTCCACTGCTACCCCCCCCCCCCCAGTGCTATCTCCCAGTAGGATGATGAGCCTGGGAGAAGCAACAGCTAGCACCTGACTCCAGGTCTACCTCCCACCAAGGAGATGGCTGCCAGCATAACCCAGGAAAAGATGCAGGCTCTGCTAAATTCAGATTCAGCCCTCCTACCAAAGCAACTGAGCAAATGTAGACTGCATAGGGACTCTCCCACACAAAGACACACTTTTAAGACTGGGATGGGTAACTGTTTCACTTAATTTTATAGAGACAAACAGAGAAAGTCAAACAAAATGAGATGACAAGAATAAGTTCCAAATGAAAGAATGGGATAAAATCCAAGGGTAAAAACTAAGAAAGCAGAAATAAATAGTTTGCCTGATAAGATGTTCAAAACAATAGTAATAAAAACGTTCACTGAACTAGGGAAAAAATAGAGGGACACAGTGAGAACTATAACAAAGAACTAGAAAATATATATTAAAAAACCAATCAGAACTGAAGAACACAATAACTGAAATAAAAAATACACTAGAAGGAAATAGAGGCAGAATAGGAGACACAAAGGAATACATAAACAAGTTGAAAGAGAGAATAACGAAAATAACCCAAACAGAACAGTAAAAGGAAAAATAAATTAAATGAGGATTGGTTAAGGGAAGTTTGGGATAAAATCAAGCATCCTAATATTCTCATTATAGGGTTCCTAGAAGGAGAAAAGAGACAAAAGGGAGCAGAAAATGTATTTGATAAAATAATAGCTGAAAACTTCCCTAACATGAAGAGGAAAACAGATATTCAGATATAGGAAACACAGAGAAAGAAACCCAAAGAGACACACATCAACATATATCATAAGCAAAATGACAAAAAAAAAATGTTAAAAAGATAATTTAAAAGGAAGCAAGAGAAAAAAAAGAGTCATAAAAAAGGGAAAACCCATAACACTATCTGCTGATTTTTCAGTAGAAACTTTGTAGGTAAAAAGAGAGAGGCATGATATATTTAAAGTGCTGAAAGAAAAACAAAAACAAAATCAAAACCAAAAACAAAAACCTAGGATGTTCTACTCAGCAAGTTATCACTTATCACTTAGAATTTAAGGAGAGATAAAGAGTCTCCGAGACAAGCAAAAACCAACAATACATCACCAAAAAAACAGCATACAAGAAATATTAAACAGTCTTCTTTAAGAGAAAAAGAGAAGTATGTAACAAAATATAAGAAAATATACTAAGGGATAAATCTCACTTGAGAAAGCAAATACATACCAAAGGCAGTGGATCAACCACTTAAATAAGTTCGTACAAAGGTTAAAAGACAAAAATTGTAAAATCAACTATAACTACATAGTTAAGTGATAAACATGAAGATGTAAAATATAACATCATAAACATAAAGCATATGGGAGAGTAAAAAATGTAAATATTTTAGAATGTGCTTGAATTTGAATGACTATCAACTTAAAACAAGTTATATTGCTATAAGTCAATGTATGTGAACTTCATGGTAACCACAAATCAAAAACCTATGATAGACACATACACACAAAAGGGAAGGGAACCCAAATATAACATGAGAGAAAATCATCAAACCACAGAGGAAGAGACTAAAAGAAAAAGAAAAGAAAGAGAACTGCAAAAACAACCAGAAAATAAGTAACAAAATGTCAAAAGTATACGTATCAATAATCAGTAAAGTTGAAGGATAAAAATTAATATGCAGAAATCTCTTGCATTTCTCTACACTAACAACAAACTATCAGAAAGAGAAATTGAGGAAACAATCTCATTTGCCATTGGATCAAAAATAATAAAATACTTAGGAATAAACCTACTTCAGGAGGTGGAAGACCTAGACTCAGAAAAATATGACACTGATAAAAGAAGCTGAAGACGACACAAACAGATGGAAAGATATACCATGTTCTTGGATTGGAAGAATTAATATTGTTAAAATGACCAAACTATCCAAGGCAAGGCAATCTACAGATTCAATGCAATCCCTATCAAAATATCAATGGCATTTTTCACAGAACTAAAACAAATAATTTTAAAGTTTCTATGGAAATACAAATAGCCAAAACTGTCTTGAGAAAGAAGAACAGAGCTGAAGAATCACAATCCCTTACTTCAGACTATACTACAAACTACAGTAATCAAAACAGTATGGTACTGGCACAAACTCAGACACATAGACCAATGGAACAGAATAGAGAGCTCAGAAATAAACCCACACACTTATGGTAAATTAATCTACAACAAAGGAGGCAAGAATATACAATGGAGAAAAGATAGTCGTTCTATAAGTGGTGCTGGGAAAACCTGACAGCAACATGTAAAAGAACAAAATTAGAACATTCTCTAATACCATACAAAATAAACTCAAAATAGATTACATACCTAAATTTCAGCCCATAAACCATAAAACTCCTAGAGGAAAACAAAACATTCTTTCCCATAAACCATAGACATATTTTTTAGGATCAGTCTCTTAAAGCAAAGGAAATAAAAGCAAAAATAAACAAATGGGACCTAATTAAACTTAAAAGCTTTTGCACAGCAAAGGAAACCATAAACAAAATGAAAAGACAAACTACAGAATGGAAGAAAATATTTGCAAATTATATTACCAAGAGGGGGCTAATATCCAAAATACATAAACAATTCATACAACTCAAAATAAAAAAAAATACAACCTAATTAAAAAATGGGCAGAAGACCTGAATAGACATTTTTCCAAAGATGACAAGCAGATGGCCAACAGGTATATGAAAAAATGCTCAACATTGCTAATAATCAGGGAAATGCAAATTAAAACCACAATGAGATATCACCTCACACCTGTCAGAATCATTATCATCAAAAGACAACAAAAAACAAACGTTGGTGAGGATGTAGAGAAAAGTGAACTCTCATACACTGTTGGTTTGAATGTAAATTGGTGCAGCCACTGTGGAAAACAGTATGGAGGTTTCTCAAAAAACTAAAAATAGAACTACCATGTAACTCAGCAATTCCACTCTTGGGTATATACCAGAAAGAAACAAAAACACTGATTTGAAAAGATACATGCACCTCAATATTCATAGCAGCTTTATTTACAATAGCCAAGTTGTGGAAGCAGTCTAAAGGTCCTTAGACATATGAATGTGATTATATATATATATATATATATATATATATATATATATATATATATATTCAGTCTTTTACAAGGAAATTCTGTCAGTTGTGACAACATGAATTTGGAGGAAATTATGATGAATGAACTAAATGATATGCAGAAAAAGAAATATTGTGTGATCTCACCTAGATGTGGAATCTAAAATAGTCAAACTCATAGAAGCAGAAAGTAGTATGGTGTTTACCAAGGGTGAAGGGTAGGGAACAAGGAGGAGATATTGTTCAAAGGGAACAAAGTTTCAGTTGTGCAAGATGAATAAATTCTAAGGATCTCAAATACAGCTTGGTGATTATAATAGACAATGCAATATTGTATACTTGAAATTTGCTAAGAGGATAGATCTTAAATTAAAGCTTCTCAACACACACAAATAGGTAACTGTGCGGAGCTGATGGTTTACCTTAAGTATTTTGATTGTGTTGATCATATATATGTATAATACCCATGTGTACAATTTTTATCTGTTAAAGATATCTCAATAAAGTTGTTAAAAAAAGAGAGAGAATAGGCAACTCAGAAATTGGAGAAGATATTTACAATATAAGCATATATTTCCTTATCGGCAAATGAACTTTTCCAATGTATATTAAGAACTCTTATAGATTACTAAAAAGGAAATGAGATTTTTTAATGTGCAAAAACAAGAAAGACATTGAAAAAATGAAAATAGCCAAACTGCCAATAACATATTCTGTTAGTTTATTAGGGATACCATAACAAAGTACCACAGACTGGTGGCTTAAATAACCAAACTGTATTTCCTCACAGTTGTAGAGGCTGGAAATTCAAGATCAAGGTGTTGGCAGTACTGGTTTCAAAATGAAAAGTCTCTCCTTGCCTGGTAGGTGGCCATCTTCTCCCTCTGTCTTCACTTTGTCTTTTCTCTGTGTGTTTGTGTCCTAATCTCCTCTTTTTTATGAAGATACCAGTCATACTGAATTAGATCCCATCCTAATGACCTCATTTTATCTTTGTAATGACACTTTTAAAATACAGTCACTTTCTGAACTACTGTGGGTTAGGACTTCAACATAAGAATAGGGAGAGGGGAATAATTCAGCCTATAACACATGAATATCAGATTTGAAGAAAATGCCAGTTAATACCACAAAGCAATATTACTTCGCAGCTCCCTGAAGGGATCTGCTTAAATGTAGTTATAATACTGTATATTGGCTATTGTGTGGAACAATTAGAACTATCATAAACATTGTTGATGATGTCTTAAACTGTAACCACCACTTTGAAAACTACCAGGCAGCGTATAACAAAGCTAAATACCTGTGGTCCTATGACTTACCATTTTCACTAAGTATATATGCTACAAAATTTTTAAAAAGTATTTTGACAGCAGCACTACTAATTTAAACCTGAAATTGGAAAAAGCCTGAATGTTCATCTAACACAGAATTGACCTCCTCCAAAAAAAAAAAAAAAAAATCAAACTTTATGCTATTGGGAGACAGAAAAGTTATGACACTAGTGGGTGCAATGTGACAGGAAGGGGGCACGGTTGTTGGTAAAGTTCTATTTCTTGCTCTGAGTGCTGGGAAAACTTGTGTGATCACTTTGTGAAAGGACATTTAGATATATACTTAGAATCTATGGGACTTCCCTGGTGGCGCAGTGGTTAAGAATCCGCCTGCCAATGTGGGGAACACGGGTTCGAGCCCTGGTCCTGGAAGATCCCACATGCCGCGGAACAGCTAAGCCCATGAGCCACAACTACTGAGCCTGTGCTCTAGAGCCCGCGAGCCACACTACTGAGCCCATGTGCCATAACTACTGAAGCCCACGCACCTGGAACCCATGCTCCGCAACAAGAGAAGCCGCCACAATGAGAAGCCCGTGCACCACAACAAAGAGTAACTCCCACATAACTCCCACTCACCACAACTAGAGAAATCCCGCGCACAGCAACAAAGACCCAATGCAGCCAAAGATAAGTAAAATAAACAAATTTAAAAAAAAAAGAATCTATGTAGTTTTCTGGATTAATATTATGATTGAATAATAATTTTTGCACTAAATATTTTAAAATCTTCTATTGCTTTCTTTAGTTTTTAAACCGATAATTGGTTTTTATTCTTATCAAATAATAATTTGGTAACTATTTTCCAAAACTTTTAAGATTCCTTAAAACTTATTTGTTAAAATCCACTAATAATTAAGATTAGCAATCCAGATCTCATTAATAAAAATTCCATCTTATAACATTTATATTAATTTATAATTTATAATTCTAGTTATATTAATGATGCCTGGATTGTTAATCTTAAATTTATTTTATATTATTTGATTTTGTATTTGTATAATTGAATTAATTTCACATTAATATACATAACTGATACACATTTTTGTTCTTTGTAATGTTTCTAAAACATTTAAGATTAAGAAGTGTATATAGCATGATATGTTAAATTTAGCAGCAGAAGAAAAAAGCAGGTAGTTCATTGTATGTGGAGAAAGTAAAATTAATTAACTCCCAAATTAGATTCAAAGAAAGAAGAATTTCTTGTTTTGCTTTGCTTACATAACCTGAACAACCCTGCCTACATTCAGTAGTCAAGCGGAAAAATACGATGTGTGCTTCTGCTCTTAGGGTTTTAGATTCCAATATTATCCTTCTCCCATACAAGGAACCAAGTTCTTTGGAGAATAGGTGATTTCATGACTTGGTGGCAAAATAAACATTAATGGCTTTGAAGTGGCTTAATGTGTTAAGAATCTAAAAATGCTCTCTATTAATCATCATCATATCTCTGCCTCTGAGTCTTTCAGTTCCTGAGGATTCACTTAAATGTATTCTAACAGCAATTCAGAATTTTTCTTCATGAGCATGGTACTGAAATGTGAAATATCTCTAGTTTATTGTGATATGTGGCCTCAAACACAAGTACTAATTATTAACTAATATTCACTCTCAAATACCAGGTATGTGCTAAGGAACTCTTTCTTGAAAGATTTAGCTTGCTGAAAGCTTTAATCAGTCCAACTAGGTTCACACTAATTCTAGGTCCTCCCCATGCTTGCTTTTTCAGGAAATAAATTAATGTTTCATTCTGAAACAGTCAAGTGCAAGAAATTTATGTCCTCAAAGATTATGATACTATTTTAGAGTAATTTACCTTTGGCTTTGAAGGAGAATTCTAAGGACCAGAGACAAACACTGCCTCTATTCTCTCGCATCAGGCCTTCCTTGCTGATAAGCATGCAAGTGTTGTTCTTGGCAAATTACTTTATAGTGAAATAATTTAATATAAGTTGCAATTTTTCTGCTCATAAATTCAACATCTGGGAAGAAGACCCCCAAAAATATATGTTGGTTCTCCTCTTGGGAAGTCACTAATTGTACCTGATGTCAGCCCTGAAATAAAAATCATTACTCCTTCCAACTTACCTTAAAAGAAACAACTCACATTAAACTCAGTCGTTCCCTGACTCTTCCCTTTCCAATCCTTTCCATTTCCTTAGCAAAAAAGATTCTACAGTTATTTGTGTCAAGTTTGTTTCAGGGCAGTAAGGAAATAAATAAAGTAACAAGAAAGAAAAGGTTTCCTAAAAAAGAATTCATATGAAAATTATATCTAAGAATTGGTCAAGAGATGAATGACATGTTTATTTAATAATTATTACATAAGAAGATGAGTTATGCACTTCAGAAATAGAAGTTATTACTCACTTTGTATTACTTTGGATATATTAAAATTCTTTCAAATTTAATCATTTTCCACATGGCTTTATATGAAGTCTCGTCTCATTTTTTCTGTGAATCAAACTCAGCAAATTCTGAGCACACATTTTTTCAAAACATCAGATAGCCCTCCCAAAATTCTAATGACAGATGTTCATAATTACCATCAGTATATCTTATAGAAACTGACCAAACCTAAAGTAGAAATATAGATGTAAAAATAAGTAAAAATAAGTAAAATAAGTAAAAATAAGATGGTTTAAGTATTTCCATACACTATCTGCCAATTCAGTAGTAAAAATGAAGTGTTCAAGTTTAATAAAATCACTGGGCTCTGGTGTGGCAGGAGACTATGGGAGAAGTCATGAGTAGAGTGAATTTCAGAGAAAGGCTGATGTTCAGAGAAGACATTTGCTTTCATTTATTGGTAAGGAGAGGCATTATTTATTATAAAGGAAAAGAAGAAGAAAAGTGTGAGATTAGGGATGTGGTGAGAAATTATATTTGTGTTAATAACTTAACAATTATAAAACAAACAATTCAAATTTTATTTTCTCAGTATATCAAGATGTCCCATTGCAATATAGCAATGCCAAGCTGGTGATGTCTAGAAGGCCATGTGGTTTGTAGTATTATTTATAGTAGGCAAGGTATGGAAGCAACCTAAGTGTCCATTGATAGTTGAATAGAAAATGAAGACGTGGTATATATATGTACAAGGGAATATTACTCATACAAGAAAGGAATGAAATCTTGCCATTCTTGACAACACGATTCCAGTGGGTATTACACTAAGTGAAATAAATCAGACTAAGACAGATACCATATGATTTCATTTATATGTAGAATCTAAAAACCAAAACAAATGAATAAAAATAACAAAACAGAAACAGAATCATAAACATAGAGAACAAACAGGTGGTTGCCAGAGGGGAGGGATGTGGGGGGATGAGGAAATAGGTCAGGGAGATTAACAGGTACAACTTCCAGGTACAAAATTAATGAGTCATGGGGATGAAATGTATAGCAAGGAGAATATAGTCATTAATGTTGTAATAACTTTGTGTGGTCACAGATGGTAAGTAGACTTATTGTGCTGATCATATTTTTAATGTGTCGAAATCTCAAACTAACATAATGTTGTAGGTGAGTCAATAAAATAAATAAATAAAAATGAATGTATTCAAATATTTTGTATTTCACAATAAAGTCTTTGACATTTTGTTAACATTTTTTTAAAAAGCTCATGTGTACTGTATAGCACAGGGAACTCTACTCAATGCTCTGTGGTGACCTAAATGGGAAGGAAATCCAAAAAAGAGGGGATATATGTATGTGTATAGCTGATTCACTTTGCTGTACAGCAGAAACTAACACAACATTGTAAAGCAACTGTACTCCAATTACAAAAAAAAAAAAAAAAGCTCATGAGGCCACCAGAGAGGATTCAGTGAAATCTCTCAGTGCACTACTCTGAAAAAGCCACTATATAAATAAAGGAAAATAGTTCCTTAAACCCTATCCTTTCCCTTGCCCCCTCCTGCTTTTTCTCTGCAATATTTTGTAAGCAGCAAACTATTTCTATTAACTGTGTCTAATTATACATCAACATCCACCTATATAAATATACTAACTGATTGCACTGGTTTACATCTACATCTATGTCTATCTTTAGCTGTATTTGTTTCCAAAGAAGGAGTGTAGTGTATTGAAGAAGATCATGCCATGGGGAATCTAGTCTGCCTACTTAACTCATATCTCCCCCTTTATAGCATTGCGATCTTGAGATATTTATACAAATGTTGGGTGTCTTGCTTTTTCATCTCCAAAATGGGACAATATAAGCAGCTATACTATAAATTTATTGTGAGATTTAAATAGAATAGTACCTCTAAAGAATTTAGAATAATTTCTGGTATATCAATGCTAGCTGTTTTTCTTAAATTGCAGCTGTATATGGTACAAATGCAGGTTTAACTCTACAATGAAAAGAAGTGGAGAAAAAGGGGGAAACACAAGGGCAGAAATTTTAACAGTGATAAGTTTTGGAATTAGAGCTGATCAGCATGCAGGTAACTAAATAATATTTAAATCTTCCTATGAAGACAGATAATTTGAAAAGAGGAGAAGTATAGGGACAGTAGAGATTCCTCTTTCATCGAGATATGCTTCAGAGATTTTTTTCCTCCAAGACCTTTATTGGAAAGTCAAGAAAAATTAACACACTTTTAATAATATGGATAACTATAGTTAAATGGAAAAAGCATGAACTACTATGAGGTGGATGATCCAACTGACAAATAAAATTTTCACTTCCCACAGAATCATAAGTCCCATAAGTTTAGTTTCAATTCAAAGTAAGTTTCCAGTCTTGAAAAACTATGGGTTCAAGCTATTTGATCCAAGTTTATCCAAGTGTAGTCTGAATCATATATGTTAGCAAGAATCCTACTCAAAGGAGATTAAATTTATCCAACTAAAATTCACCTAAATATTTCACACTTCACATAAAGTTTGTCCTCTGCCTTGAATTCTCTTCTGTTTTCTGCAGAAATTCCCTAAAGAAAAATATTTTACTCCATATTTTTGTGTTAGATTGGCTTTCAATAAAGAATAGCTTTATGCCTCAGTTTCCAGTCAATGAGCAAACTCAGAAACATTCTACAAAGTGAAATGCTCTTGAGTTTTATTTTACTTTCAGAAGTAACACGGATTTAAGGAACTTTATTCTCTATTGTCATATGGATATAAAACCTCTAAAAATATTCCATGCTTCCCAGTGGCACTTCAGTTGGGTGTAAGTTTATGATATTGAAAATTACATGTCATGTTAGTTGTATGGTGAACATTTTAATTGACAACTCACCAAGAATCTTTTCAGCTTGGACTCAAACTATTCCAAACTTAGCTATTCTTATTTAATATTGGCAGATGTTTAATAAGGTTATGAATTTCTGCTTACATTTAATAAGGGACTTAATTGCTCAATTCCTTTATTCCAGTTGGTGTAATAATTAATGAGCAATTTCTTCTAGTCAATGATTTGTTTCTAGAAAATTGATAATTCACTTAAATGAGTTTTTTTTTTTCCCATCAGGAGTTCTGTGGGACAGTTTTACAAGTTCGTTTATTAGAGTTTAATGGAAAGGAAATGAAAAACATAAAATTTAAACTAATATATCAAGTCCTGTTGTGTTCTGTAATTAGTCCTATGTAATATATATGAAGAAATTCAAAATTTATGCTAAGCTTCAGGATATATTCTGCATTGCTTTGTAATATAAAATATGATAATTAATATGCACATTTCTAAAGATAATTAAATCCATAATTAATGAAAATAGTGTTATTTTAAGAATCATATAAAAGCACAATATGTGTATCAGGGAGGAAAAAAGTACTCTTGGAAGAAATTATTTCTGAGATTCCATATTGGGGATGGACTAAAGGGCAGCTTCACCTCAGAAATAGATGGTTGCACTAGAGGCATGTTAAATGGCATTTAGTTTAAGAAAACTAAGCCATGATTTTTATGTATAAGTTGAGAAAAAGAAAGGCTAAATTAAAATTTCTCTGGACATCCAAGAGCTTGGGAATTGGAACCCTGTAAAATGAATATTGTTATGGGAGGATATTGCTGAGAAACAAAAGAAGTGGCAAGGGGAGGACTCTCAATACACTGGTTGCAAGAAGAAAAATAGGCAAAAATAACTTTTCTGTTGTAATGCTAAGAATAAGCAAGTAATTCCAAATGTCCAAAATTTACTTATGAATTCCTTTCTATCTTCTTCCTTTATGGTTTATTCTAATCTTAGTCTATTTTTCCTAAATTTTCAACAAAGACTTGGTACATACAAGGGCTTGGGTTAGTCGTGATTTTTTAATTAAAAATAATACAGTTCGTCAAAGATAAAGCACAGATAAATAAGAAAACATTCATGGGAAAAGTGATGATAAACAGTAATTTAGAATTCAGTACATTCAGGAACTTTTGGTAAGCGGTAACCATGCAAAAAGGTCCTCTAAATACCCCACCTTTTTTTTTTCTAAAAAATCCAGGGTACAATGAAATAAATATAAACTGGAGTTTTCTTTAAGGACTAGATAACTCCAGCAGGTGGAACTCCCTGAAATATTTATACATTACAGAGGCAGATTTAATTCCATAGTTCTTTTCTGAACCTTAGCTGCTAGGTCTTAGTGCAATGTTACAAGGCAACATTGTATTGGCAGTAAGGCAAAAGAAACCACTTTGTAAAAAATGAATAAAAACATATTTTACCTACTTTACATGGGCAAAGGAGAAAACTCAGTTGACAGACCATATCCAACTGAAGAATAAGGTTGGCTCTTCCAATATAATCTCTAGTGTAAGTAGAACTTAAATTTGTTTCGCCAGTTAATTTGTATATATTTCTTATACTTAATAACTCTAAAATCAAACACTTTCAACTCCAACTCACTTTATAACCAAAGCCACAAAACAAGGATAATTACATTACTCAAACTAATTTATCTCATCGAAGGGAAAAAAATATTATCTTTTTGGGAATATTTTATGTACATAAATCATATATGATATACATATATATCCCTTTTTATAAGCATATCTGCTGTTATTCATTTTGCTTTTTTAATATAACATTTTAGCTTAGAAATTATTCCATATTAGTGCTGCAGTACAAATTATTTCTTCATACTTGTAAAACTATAATGACTGCATAGTATTTCATTCTAGAAATCAAATCTATGACAGTGTTGTAATTTGTATTTCTTTTTATAAAAGTATAACATTTTTATATATTTAGCAGCAATTATAAATATTTTCAGTGATCTCTATGCCTATATATATTTTTTATATTTGTATTCGGTTCTTGGTAATTTTCTTATTGAGTTTTAGACACACTTTTAAAATGAATTAAATAGACTTGTGTTTGCAATATGAATTACAAAAAAATTCAATGATATGTATTTGTCTTTAGAATTTGCTTATGATAATTTTTCCACTCACATTTTTATGAAATCACATTTATAATTATTTTTCTGTTATGGCTTCTGAGCTTTGTGTCACAGTTAAACATAACTCAGAAAATTTAAAGAAGTTCATGTAGATGTCTCCTAATTATTAATATTTTTGTTATTTCTATTTAAATTTCTTAAGTTTGCATAATTTATCCTGGTAAAAGCTGTGAGGTATGGATTTATTTTATGTTTTGCTTCATGGACACTCAGTTGTCCAAACTAGTTAATGAATAATTCATCTTTGTCCTACTGCATTTATCTATTAAATTCCATAATATAGCTGTGTCAGTTTTAGAATTTGTAGCCTGTTCTGTTGATCTGTCTATTTATCCATGGGCGAGCCACACACTATAGTACTTACTAAGTAATTATAATATATTCTAATACTTGATGATATAATAGCTCACTTAATTACTATTTTTATACCTCCAAATTATCTTTAGATTCAAGTGTTTATAATTTCACATAAAATTTAAATTCTATAATCCCCAAAACTAAACAAAAACAAATTATGAAACATACTAGACATTAAGAACATGTCAACATATATGAATAAACATAGAATTGTTGCTTTTATGATGCTAAATTCTATTCAAAAATATGTGTGGCTTTCCATTGTTTTTAGATGACATTATTCTATTACCCCAAAGGTAATTTAGATTGTATTTTAAAATTATAATTTGATAGCAGTGTACAAGATGCCATAGAGGGAGGTAGTGTAAGGAAATAAACTAATTCTGTAAATAGCATATAGAAAAAATAGAGGACACGATTTATCATTGAGTTAGCATTGACAGATTTATATGAGGGTACATTAGCATCAAAGTGAATACATACTTAGAACAAAATCTTACATATTTTATATAGCAAAGCAGAAGGAAGAACAATATTTTATCTCAAGAGAGATAATTTTCTAACCTAATACAACACTGGGATAGGTGTATAATAAAATTAAATTAAAAATTGATGAGTTACAATAGTTGGAAAATTGGGTATATAGGTTCATCAAAATTACATTTTAATTACTGTGTAATAATGAAACAATATTGCTACACATGATTTGAGGAAAACATTTAACCACTGTTAAAAATGAACAAGTATACTTTAAAAATCTGAACCATAAGATTTTTGAAGGAGGATTTAGTCTGACAAAGAAACATTTATTTGAGGAGTTACTTCTTAAGTCATAGACAAACACATTTCAGATGCTGTGCTAAATGCTTTACATAAATTGTTCCCTTTATCTTTCACAAAAACTCTGTGAAAGAGTTCCTATTATTATGCCCATTTGGAGTGAAGCAATGGAGGCTTAGAGAATGAAGAAACCTGACTAACGTCATACAGCTATCAATAGTTGCCTATCAGATGATGTCATTGATATTGAGGTTCAAATGTTCAAAACTGCAAGCACCACCCTCACCACTAAACCATCTCCTTCTCTTTTATTTTCTCCATGAATAGCAGAATACATAGTTATCTAAAGTTTAGAATGTGAATCAAGGTCTTGAGATTATCTCACGATACCATTCCCTGTTTATTTCTTCAGTAATCCTTCAAGTTTTAAAACTCATGTGTAATTTCCTTCACAGAGATTTCCCTGATCCCACCAGCATTCCCTTGGTGCCCCTTACAAAGCATCCTGTACTCCTCTCTATCTTAAAGCTTATTATATTATCTTGTTTATTATAAGCATATGTGTGTCCTCCACACATGATGACAACAATATAACATTATAAGACCTGTTCAAATACCAGGTCTTTCTGTTCTTGTTTTCCACATCTAGCTCAGTGCAGAAAAAATTAAGCATTCCAGGAAATATTTAGCTATTAGAATATAAATGCCATGAGTGAAGAAATATAATCCTGGTCAAAGCTGATGCTTGGTAAATATTTGGACAATGAATGAATGAATGACTATTGAATGAATAAATAATTGGAGAGCAATGAGAAAACCAATGCTAGAAAATGTAAGTCACAGTACAACTCCACAAATATATGGGTTATCAGTCTAAGTGGAAGAGTTATGTTTGGAGTAAGTAGGATATTAGGTTGGCTAAAATGCATGAAAACTGATTATGGATATTTTTTAGCACTGGATGAAGGGTTTTAGACATCAGGGAGTAGGACTAAGCATACAAATTTGAAAAAAAATGTAAATAAATCCTACATAATAGAAGAGAGATCTGTCTAGCTATTCTGATTAGCCAAACCAATCTAGAACTTAATAAGATGACAAAAAATTTCATCTTTTACATCTGTTTTAGTAAAATGTATCACACTATTTTTGAATTTTGAAAACCTGTCTTATAAAAAATTAGTGCATGTATCAAATTTTTTTAAGTTGCATAAATGAATAGAGCTGTGTGCAAAAAGAAGACAATGCAGTAAACAAAATCCAATTGAAAGTGAAATACCTGCTGTAGTGATATAACACCCTTTTTTTTGCCATATTCAAAGGCTTTCAAGGGCAAAGTAATATTGAATATTAGACACTGAAGTTCTTGAAAGAAAGACACTGCCGCAAAAAATTTATATCCTGTTTATAATCTATCATGAATACAAACTTATTATGAGTGCATAGAATTTGAAATTAGTTCTAAATTCATTTGAAAACTTTAATTTTTTTTTTTTTTTTTTTTTACTTTCTATGATGAATAGCAATAACTGTAGTGATCAAAGCCCACATTTATTCCAATAAAACAGTTTGAAAGTCTGCATTGAAACTATTGGTACACTAATTTTTTTTTAATTTTTAATTTTTATTTAGCCTTGTTATTTAAAAATTTAATATAATTAAAGGAACTCACAGAAAATCAAGTTCAAACCTTATACTATGGTTCACTATGAACAGAATCTTTTTCTATTCTTACATTCTGGGTACTCAGTATCATTCCTGTTCCTTTTTCATGATAGAATTTGAATTCATGAGTTTTGATCTGGACTTGACACCCTAATTTTAAAGGAAATTAAAAATTTAGGAGTTACATGACTTACCTAAGACAAAATATGTATGTAATCCAGTAAGTGACAAGAGTCTGAAAAATTTTTCAGGTCTCTTGATTTCCAGAATTTTATTCACTTCATGTCCTGATGTTGGCTCAAAGAAAGAAATACCAATTTTTGATAAGGTATTGCTGAAAATACTTATTTTTATTTTGCTAAGTCATTATAGCTTTGAGGATCAGAGAATAGTATCTTACTTTGTGACCTCTTGGAACCTTACTGTATTAGTTTCCTCATCCATAAAAATGGGTATAACAACAAAATGGCTATAAAGTTATGTGCCTATAAAACATATTAATATCTGTGAAGCAGTTAGTGTACTCCCCTAGTGTGATGTAAATGCTCAATTTGGTTAGCAGTTTTCTATTTCCTAGCTTACTGCTCTTTTGTCACATAATGTGTATTGTACATATACACATCTTTGTTCAACCCCTTTGGTTGAAGGGGCTAGGGAGCTCTCTATGCCATCTATATGACCACTAATCCCATTCAGGAGCCCTCATGACTAATCACTTCCCAAAGTCATCACCTCCTAATATCATCATTTTGGGCCTTAAGGTTAGACATACAAATTTAGGGGCAGACAAAAACGTTCAGACCATAGATTTACCTTAACAATATAACTGATAAGTGCAGAGATATTGAAGCTGTCATTGGAGTATTAATGCAGTAATCCTCATGGCATATCTTGGACACATAAAACAATAGATGTCATTTGTATTAGTTTGTTAGGGATGTCATAACAAAATACCAACTGAGTGACTTAACAGTAAGTTATTCTCTCACAGTTCTGGAGCCTGGTATTCCAAGATCAAGGTGTCAACAGGTTTGGTTTCTCCTGGGGCTTCTCTCCTTGGCTTGCAGATGGCAACCTTCTCATTTTGTTCTCTTATGGTCCTTTCTCAGTGCATACATCTCTGGTGTCTCTTCCTTTTCTTATAAGGACCTACTCGATTATAATCTCACTGGATTAAAGTCCCCCTCTTATGACCTCATTTAACTTTAATTACTTCTTTAAAGGCTCTGTATCCAAATACAATCACATTGAGAGTTAAGGTTTCAACATAGGAATTTAGGGAGATACAATTCAATCCATAACATCATTCAAATCACCACGTGGGAATTTGATAACGGGGAAAATGTACTAGGGAGTCTTACAGACGTGTGGTTGTGCTAAAGAAGAGAATGATGATGATGTTATTGTGGTTTTACACATATTCTCTCAAAACAGTGAATAAGACCACCCAGGAAAGTGAAAAGAGAAGGTTATGTAATAAAGAAACTCAGAGAAGACCAGGTTTTAGCCAGTGAAGAGAAATGTCACAACACACACACATACACACAAAGGATTCTGAGAGGAGAGAGTATTAGAGGTGGGGGGTCCAGATCAAGGAAGTATGGAAATTAAACGTCAAGGATCAGGAAACAGTCTGAAGCAGAGGGTCTTGGAACGTGTCAGATGTCATAGAGAGATAAGGATAAAAATGGAAATTACTCATTTGGTAATTAGAGCAGCTTAATGAATAAACTCCGCAGTTTTGTACATGACAAAGAGGGAATCAGAAGGAAGGAATTTACAATAAGAAGGAAGTAAAACCTTCTTTCAACTAGGAGGATTGGTGATATACCAATAAGGAACAAAATAAACACAAAAATAAATTTGAATTATTTAGAATATGATTAAATATTATGTGTTTAAGGAATATTATAAAGGACTAAAGATAAGAATTGCAGCAAAATTGTAATTAAAATATTCATGTTAGTAAATTAAGAGTTAAATTGTTTCATTAAGTTAAATACTTGAATATGATTAAGGGTAAAACAGACTACATTCATCTTTGATAACTTATACATATATTAATTATAGTAGCTTATAATATAATTATAATAATACAGTACGATATCACTTTAAATGCTATATGTTTGATTCTATATTTAGATACATCAATAACACCTGTGTGTTTTTTCATAGGCTATCAACATTGCTGTAAAAAATGTTTTAAATGTATGAGCAGAGCAGCAGTGAGAAATAATTGACAATAAGACAGCAGCAAAATACTAAAATAGAAAACCTGCATTTTACAAGGTTATAATAATTTTATGAGATCATTTTTATAATTAGAGGGATTCAAGTTGCCTGGATTCTTATGGTTTTAAATTTGGTTCTTCTTCTGAGTTTGCTCAGAAATAGGTATTATATTGGCATCCTTCTATTCCTCTAGACATTTGGCCTAAAGGAAATGTTAAATACATTTCAAATCTTCAATATAAAACACATACATTATTCTAGGATGTGGAAATTTTTACTCAGGGCTTTCTTTATTTGCTCTATGACTACAGATTTATAATGCAAAATCTATTCCTTCAAAGAGTTCTCGTTTTATTCCTATCATATTATTGCAACAGATCAGTGGCTAAATGCTTCAACTGCAGAATTACTGAACATACAGCAGGATTATCCTCTCAAAAAATAAATCCAACCCTGGAGGTCTTGATAAAGGGAATGAAGTATGCTTCCTGTGAATAGCTCCAATCAAATGTCAAAAGGTAGTGGATAAATTGTGTTGCTATAAGATTAAACATATTGTTGCTTGCTAGATTCTGCTCGGTGGATTTTTGTTTTCTTGTTTGGTGTGTTCGTAAAAGTCAGATTTCATTATATTGGTGACAGGTGAAGTAGGTAAAACCAAAGCACATTATAATAAAGATGTACACCCAACCCTGGGTCTGCTAAATTCACTGTTTGTAAATGCAGTTCCAAAATACCATGAAAGAAAACACAGAGGTCCTCCTGCATAAAATAACTTGTTTTTCTGTGGTTGAAAATGACGTTGCCTGTTAGTTATCCCCTTAGTTTAAAAATTGGACACTTCACAGCCAGGATTGTGACCACCCTGTAGGAAATATTCTTAGTCTGAAAGAAAATCCCCAATTCCCTAAGTGACTACTACAGATAAATCAGAGAGAGCTGTCAAAATTATCTACTGTGAGTCAGCATGTGAAGAGTTACTCAAAATCAGTTTTATATCTGGTATTATTATCTGCTGGGAACACTCAGTTGAAGGACAGGGAAACTACATTGGCAAAAAGAAATGTAATTCAGTGTTTGGAAAATCTTAAGAATTATCAAAGAGTCAATTTGAAAACACTTCTGTGAAGACAGCAGTGACTTTCTGTCTTTTATGCCACTATGCTTTGTGTTACAGGGTATCTAGCCTTTCAGAAACCTCAGACCCCATTTATTAAAAGTATTCATCGCTAGGTCCATTGCTTCAAATTACTTGAAAACAGTTAGATATGAAGTTGATGAAATTTGAACGGGGAAATTAGATGAGGAAATGTAGTTCTGTAAATGAATTTGAAGAAAGGAACCACTCAACATAATAAACAAATTAATGTGTATGTATATTTCAGTAACTACAGCAGTAGAGGCAGAAGGAAATGGAGGAAAGCAAGCCTGGATGTGTATGGGAGATGATGGGACTTGCATTGGGTGAAAATCAAATGGGGAGAATACATATTTGTCTTTCTCTGGAACTTACTACCTTATTACAGCTATCATCCCATCAACTGTTTCATTTATAGAAACTTAAATCTCAGTCGTCTGCCTCTTTGTGCAGTCTTGTTATTGGAAAGGCCACTGTCAGTAGAAATTCAAACTCTTTGTGCATACTAGGATTACAGTACATATAAAATATATTGTTACTATTTGATAACATTTCTAGACTCCAACGTACTGAGATTGTCTTCAGGGCAGGAAATCAGTCTTCCACATTTTTGAACATTGAGTACAAAACCCAGTACTTAGCTGTAAAAACGAATAAATTTTAGTCCAACTTGCCCAATTTTCTCCAATGCTTCAAAATATGTTCAAAAAATGAAAAACTCTTTATCTAAGTTACTTTAAAAATTATAAGAAAACGTTATAACGTCAAACTAGCAACGAAAGTCAGCTGCCCATTCTCCCACATCAGGCATCAGAGTATAATACGTTTATGAGTGGAGAATTATTTCAGGGTACTTAGGGCTGTTGTCAGATGCTATGAATGCTACTTCTGTAGTTTTCACTACCATATATTATTTTCTTGAAAAAGTATTCATTTATAGGTAAAGTCAGTAATTTTTTCCCCTTTTATTAGGTAAAATTTAACAATAAGATTAAAATATTCATGCATTTTAGTATTCACTTCAATGAATTTACAGTCATGTAATGACCACCACAATTAATATATAAAACAAATCCATCTCCCCCATAAATTCCCTCACATACTTTTATTGCTAAATCTTCCAACATACCCAGTGCCTGGCAAAAACTAATGAGGTTTCTATCCCAATATGTTGCATTTTCAAGAATATTATATAAGTAGAATCATGCAACATGAAAGAAAATAAGCTTTCTTTCCATTAACATAATGCACTTTTTTATACATCTTTATTGGAGCATAATTGCTTTATGATGTTGTGTTAGTTTCTGCTGTATAACAAAGTGAATCAGCTATATGCATACATATGTCTCCATATCCACTCCTTCTTGAGCCTCCCTCCCACCCTCCCTATTCCACCCCTCTAGGTCATTACAAAGCACCGAGCTGATCTCCCTGTGCTATGCAGCATCTTCCCACTAGCTATCTATTGTATATTTGGTAGTGTATATATGTAAATGCTATCTCTCACTACATCCCAGCCTCCCCTTCCTCCCTGTGTCCTCAAGTTGGTTGTCTATGTCTGCATCTTTATTCTGGCCCTACCACTGGGTTCATCAGTACCATTTTTCTAGATTCCATATATATGTGTTAGCATACAGTATTTGTTTTTCTCTTTCTGACTTTCTTCACTCTGTATGACAGACTCTAGGTCCATACACCTCACTATAAATAACTCAATTTCGTTCCTTTTTATGGCTGAGTAGTATTCCATTGTATATATGTGTCATATCTTCTTTGTACATTCATCTGTCGATGCACATTTACGTTGCTTCCATGTCCTGGATATTGTAAATAGTGCTGCAAAGAACAATGGGGTACATGTGCATTTTTTAATTATGGTTTTCTCAGAGTATATGCCCAGTAATGGGATTGCTGGGTCACATGGTAGTTCTATTTTTAGTCTTTTAAGGGACCTCCATACTGTCCTCCACAGTGGCTGTATCAATTTACATTCCCACCAGCAGTGCAAGAGGGTTCCCTTTTCTCCACACCCTCTATTTATTGTTTATAGATTTTGTGATGTTGGCCATTCTGACTGGTGTGAGGTGATATCTCATTGTACTTTTGATTTGCATTTCTCTAATAATTAGTGATGTTGAGCTTTTTCCGTGTGTTTGTTGGCCATCTGTATGTCTTCTTTGGAGAAATGTCTATTCAGCTCTTCTGCCCACTTTTGTATTGGGTTGTTTGTTTTTTTTAATATTGAGCTGCATGAGCTGTTTGTATATTTTGGGGATTAATCCTTTGTCAGTTGCCTCATTTGCAAATATTTTCTCCCATTCTGAGGATTGTCTTTTCATTTTGTTTATGGTTTCCTTTGCTGTGAAAAAGCTTTTAAGTTTACCTTGGTCCCATTTATTTATTTTTATTTTTATTTCCATTACTCTCAGTGGTGGGTCAAAAAGGATCTTTCAGTGTTTTATGTCATAGAGTGTTCTGCCTATGTTTTCCTCTAAGAGTTTTATAGTGTCTGGCCTTACATTTAGGTCTTTAATATATTTTGAGTTTATTTTTGTGTATGGTGTTAGGAAGTTTTCTAATTTGATTCTTTAAATGTAGTTCCCCAGTTTTCCCAGAATCACTTACTGAAGAGGCTGTCTTTTCTCCATTGTATATTCTTGCCTCTTTTGTCAAAGATAAGGTGATCCTATGTGTGTGGGTTTATCTCTGGGCTTTCTATCCTGTTCCAGTGATCTATATTTCTGTTTTTCTGCCATTACGATACAGTGTTGATTACAGTAGCTTTGTAGTGTAGTCTGAAGTCAGGGAGCCTGATTTCTCTAGCTCTGTTTTTCTTTCTCAAGATTGCTTTGGCTCTTCAGGATCTTTTGTGTTCCCATACAAATTGTCAAATTCTTTGTTCTAGTTCTGTGAAAAATGTCATTGTTAATTTGATAAGAATTGCATTGAATACGTAGATTGCTTTTTGTAGTAGAGTCATTTTCACAATGTTGATTCTTCCAATCTAAGAACATGGTATATTTCTCCATCTGTTTGTATCATCTTTAATTACTTTCATCAGTGTCTTATAGTTTTCTGCATACAGGTCTTTTGCCTCCTTAGGTAGGCTTATTCTTAGGTATTTTACTCTTTTTGTTGCAATGGTAAATGGGAGTGTTTCCTTAAATTCTCTTATTTGATTTTTCATTGTTAGTGTATAGGAATGCAAGAGACTTCTGTGCATTGATTTTGTATGCTGCTACTTTGCCAAATAAATTGATTAGCTCTAGTAGTTTTCCATAGGCATCTTTAGGATTTTCTATATATAGTATCATGTCATCTGTAAACAGTGCAGGTTTTACTTCTCATTTTCCAATTTGTATTCCTTTTGTTTCTTTTTCTTCTCTGATTGCCATGGCTGAAACTTCCAAAATTATGTTAAATAATAGTGGTGAGAGTGGGCAACCTTGTTTTGTTCCTGATCTTAGAGGAAATGCTTTCAGTTTTTCACCATTGAGAATGATGTTGGCTGTGGGTTTTTCATATATGGTCTTTATTATGTTGAGGTAGGTACCTTCTATGCCCACTTTCTGGAGTTTTTTTTATAATAAATGGGTGTTGAACTTTGTCAAAAGATTTTTCTGCATCTATTGAGACTATCAATTTTTTTTCACCCATCAATTTGTTAATATGGTGTATCACCTTGATTGATTTGTGTATTATCGAAGAATCCTTGCATTCCTGGGATAAACCCCACTTGATCATGGTGTATGATCCTTTTAATGTGCTGTTGGATTCTGTTTGCTAGTATTTTGTTGAGGATTTTTGCATCTATGTTCATCAGTGATATTGGCCTGTAATTTCCTTTTTTTTGACACCTCTGTCTGGTTTTGGTATCAGGGTGATGGTGGCCTCATAGAATGAGTTTGGGAGTGTTCCTTCCTCTGCAATTTTTTGGAAGAGTTTGAGAAGGATAGGTGTTAGCTCTTCTCTAAATGTTTGATGGAATTCACCTGTGAAGCCATCTGGACCTGGGCTTTTGTTTGTTGGAAGATTTGTAATCACTGTTTCAATTTCAGTGCTTGTGATTGGTCTGTTCATAATTTTTATTTCTTCCTGGTTCAGTCTTGGAAGGTTGTATTTTTCTAAGAATTTGTCCATTTCTTCGAGGTTGTCCATTTTCTTGGCATGTAGTTGCTTGTAGTAATCTCTCATGATCCTTTGTATTTCTGCAGTGTCAGTTTTATCTTCTACTATTTCATTTCTAATTCTGTGGATTTGAGTATTCTCTCTTTTTCCTGATGACTCGGGCTAATGGATTATCAGTTTTGTTTATCTTCTCAGAGAACCAACTTTTAGTTTTATTGAACTTTACTAGTCTTTCCATCATTTCTTTTTCATTTATTTCTGATCTGATCTTTATGATTTCTTTCCTTCTGCTAACTTTGGGGGTTTTGTTTGTTCTTCTTTCTCGAATTGCTTTAGGTGTATGGTTAGGTTGTTTATTTGAGATTTTTCTTGTTTCTTGAGGCAGGATTGTATTGCTATAAACTTCCCGTTTAGAACAGCTTTTGCTGCATCCTGTAGGTTTTGGGTCGTCCTGTTTCATTGACATTTGTTTCTAGGTATTTTTTGATTTCCTCAGTGACCTCTTGGTTATTTAATAGCATGTTGTTAGCCTCCATATGTTTGTATTCTTTACAGTTTGTTTGTTTGTTTGTTTTTCCTGTAATTGATATCTAGTCTCATAGCATTGTGGTTGGAAAAGATGCTTGATACAATTTCAATTTTCTTAAATTTACCTAGGCTTAATTTGTGAACCAAGGTATGAGCTATCATGGAGAATGTTTCCTGTGCAGTTGAGAAGAAAGTGTATTCTGTTGTTTTTGGATGGAATGTCCCATAAATATCAGTTAAGTCCGTCTGGTCTAATGTGTCATTTAAAGCTGTGTTTCCTTATTTATTTTCTGTTTGGATGATCTGTCCATTGTTGTAAGTGGGGTGTTAAAGTCCCCTACTATTATTTTGTTACTGTTGATTTCCCCTTTTATGGACGATAGCGTTTGCCTTATGTATTGAGGTGCTCCTATGTTGGGTGCATAAATATTTACAATTGTCATATCTTCTTTTTGGATTGATCCCTTGATCCTTATGTAGTGCCCTTCCTTTTCTCTTCTAATAGTCTTTATTTTAAAGTCTATTTTATCTGATATGAGCATTATTACTCTAGCTTTCTTCTGATTTGCATTTGTATGGAATATCTTTTTCCATCCCCTCACTTTCAGCCTGTATGTGTCCCTAGGTCTGAAGTGGGTCTCTTGTAGACAGCATATATACGGGTCTTTTTTTTTGTATCCATTCAGCCAGTCTGTGTCTTTCGGTTGGAGCATTTAATCCATTTACCTTTAAGGTACTTATCAATATGTATGTTCCTATTACCATTTTCTTAATTGTTTTGAGTTTGTTTTTGTAGTTCCTTTTCTTGTCTTGTATTTCCCACTTAGAGAAATTCCTTTTTCATTTTTCATAGAGCTGGTTTGGGTGCTGAATTCTCTTAGCTTTTGCTTGTCTGTAAAGCTTTTGACTTCTCTGTCGAATCTGAATGAGATCCTTGCTGGTAGAGTAATCTTGGTTGTAGGTTTTCCCCTTTCATCACTTTAAATATATCCTGTCACTCCCTTCTGGCTTGTAGAGTTTCTGCTGAAAGATCAGCTTATAAACTTATGGGGATTCCCTTGTATGTTATTTGTTGCATTTCCCTTGCTGCTTTTAACATTTTTTCTTTGTATTTAATGTTTGATAATTTGATTAATATTTGTCTCAGCGTGTTTCTCCTTGGGTTTATCCTGTATGAGACTCTTTGTATTTCCTGGACTTGACTGACTATTTCTTTCCCCGTGTTAGGGAAGTTTTTGACAATAATCACTTCAAATATCTTCTCAGATGGTTTATTTTTCTCTTCCTCTTCTTGGACCACTATCATTTGAATGTTTGTGCATTTAATGTTTTCGAGTGGTCTCTGAGACTGTCCTCAATTCTTTTCATTCTTTTTTCTTTATTCTGCACCTCTGTGGTTATTTCCACCATTCTATCTTCCAGCTCACTTATTCTTCTGCCTCAGTTATTCTGCTATTTATTCCTTCTAGAGAATTTTTCTTTCAGTTACTGTGTTGTTGATCACTGTTTGTTTGTTCTTTAGTTTTTCTAGGTCCTTGTTAAATGTATCTTGTATTTTCTCTATTTTATTTCTGAGATTTTGGATCATCTTTACTATCATTACTCTGAATTCTTTTTCTGGTAGACTGCCTATCTCCTCTTCATTTGTTTCATCTTGTGGGCTTTTACCTCACTCCTTCATCTGCTGCATATTTCTCTCTCTTCTCATTTTGTTTAAGTTACTGTGCTTGAGGTCTTCTTTCTGCAGGCTGCAGGGTCATAGTTCCTCTTACTTCTGTTGTCTGTCTCCAGTGGGTAAGAATGGTCCTGTGGCTTGTGTAGGCTTCCTGGTGGGGGAACTGGTGCCTGTGTTCTGGTGTGTGGAGCTGGATCTTTTCCCTCTTATGGGCAGGGCCGCATCTGGTGGTGTGTTTTGTAGTGTCTCTGAGCTTAGTATGACTTTAGGCAGCCTGTCTGCTAATGGGTGGTGTTTTTTTCCTGTTTTGCTAGTTGTTTGGCATGAGGCATCCAGCCCTGGAGCTTGCTGGCCATTGGGGTGAGCTGGGTTTTAGTGTTGAGACAGAAACCTCTGGGAGAGCTCTCACTGATTAATATTTCATGAAGCCAGGAGTTTTCTGTTGGTTTGACATCCTGGACTCGCCTCTCCCACCTGAGAGGCTCAGGGTTGACCCTGGCCGGGGCACCAAGACCCTGCAAGCCACACAGCATGGAAGAAAAAAAGAAGCAAAAAAAACAAACAAAAAAACAAATACACAAACAAACAAACAGACAAAACCCTAAGACAAATGGTAAAAGCAAAACTAACATAGTCACACAAAGAAACATACATGCACACACTCACAAAAAGAAAAGAAAAAAGAAAAAAAAAGAGAAAATGAAGAAGAGCAACCAAACCAATAAACAACACAAAAACGAAAACAAACACTAAAAACTAAACTAACTAAAACATAAAACCAGAAACAAATCAAATGCGGAAGCAAACTAAAAAAAGGCAATGAAAACATAAAACAAACAGAGAAAAACAACAAAAATGTAAAGACAAAAGAAAGATGAAAACAAAAGGAAAAAATACAAAACAACAAAGTAATAAGGTAAAAACAGAAAAATATAAAATATAGTTAAAAATAAAATGAAAACAAAGAAAGAAAAAAAAACCAAATGCAAGGAAAAAATACAATATAACAAAAGAGTACAGTAGGAATATGGAAAAATAATCAATAAAATTTAAAATATATTAAAAATAAAAACACAAAAAAGAAAAGAAAATGTAAATAAAATTCAAAGAATAATAAAAAAGAGAACAGAACAAAGCAAAAGCAAAAAAAAAAAAGTAGTGATATTTTCCTGTGGCTTTAGCTGTCAGTGTCCTTGCCCTCACTGTGAGGCACAGCCAAACTCTGCCTACCCAGAAAGTCCTCCAATACCTGTCAGTAGGTCTCTGGACCTGCTGTGGGCACTGTGGGGCCAGCTCAGACTCTGACTGGGCCTGACACCTGCGTGTACTTGCCCCCAAAGTCCACAGTTGCCCCAAAGTCCACAGCCTCAATTGTGGGAACAATTGTTATCTATTCAGGTATTCCACAGATTCAGGGTTTACCCAGTCTATTGAGGGGATTTAATCCACTACTTCTGGGGCTGCATGGGGATATTTCCCTTTGTCTTCTTTGGTCACACAGCCCCTGGGGTTCAGTTTTGGTTTTGGTCCCACCTCTGTGTGTGGGCTGCCCTCAGTCATCTGTTCCCTGCCCAGGCAAGAGGAAGAGAAAGGAGCTGCTGTTTAGGGGTTGCTTACTGACTCAGGCTTGGGGGAGGGAGGAATATGGCAGTCATGGTTGGGATGTGAAAGGAGTGTCTGAGGCAGCAGAGGCCAGTGTGAAGTTGCAAGAGCCTGAGGCCTGCCATACATTCTCCCAGTGAAGTTGGCCCTGAACCACAGGACCCTCGACAGTGGCAGGCTGCACAGACTGCCAGGAAGGTGTGGGCACTGATCTGCCTTGCACACAGGACCCTTGGTGGCAGCAGACTCTAGGGTCCATGATAACAACAATGGCTTGTGCTTGCACTCATGTAGGTGTTGCCCGGCTGTCTGTGAGCACAAGAAATGGGAAGCTTCTGTGGCAGGATGCCCCTTGAGCACCCCGCAACAAAGGTCTCCTGCCTCTCTGGCAGGCCCAGTATTTTTCCTGGACTCCCTCCTGGCTAGCTGTGGCACACTAGCACCCTCAAGCAGCCAACCCCAGTCATCTCCCTGGGGTCTGACCTCCGAAGCCCAATCTTCATCTCCCAGCCTCCACCCACCCCAGCAATTGAGCAGACAAACATCTCAGGCTGGTGAGTGCTGGTTGACACTGATCCTCCATGTGGGAATCTCTCTGCTCTGCCCTCTGTTGCTGCCCTCTCCTCCAAGGCTCTGAAGCTCCCCCACCCCATTCCTACCAGTGAGGGGGCTTCCTAGTGTGTGGAAGCTTCTCCTCCTTCACAGCTCCCTACCAGAGGGGCAGGTCCCGTCCTGATTCCTTTTTCTCTTTTTTTTTTTTCTTTTTTCTTTTGCCCTACCCAGTTATGTGTGGATTTTCTTGCCATTTTGGAAGTCTGAGGTCCCCTACCAGGGTTCAGTATTTGTTCTGTAGGTGCTTTTCTACATGCAGATGTATTCTTGATGTATTTGTGGAGAGGGAGGTGTACTCCACATCTTACTCTTCTGCCATCTTGCAGGTCTCCATCCAAAATGTGCTTTTGATTATTCCATATTATGGACTGTATCAGCAAAATGTTCCCTTTTATTGCTGTGTATTATTCCACTATATCAACTTACCATGATTTATCAACTCATCTCTGAAGAATACTTAGGTTGATTCCTTGTTAAGTATGAATAAAGTCACAATAAACACTCACATAAAGGTTTTTTGTAAACATAAATATTCATTTCTTTTGGATAAATACACACCTAGGAGTGGGATTGCTGGTTCGTATGGCATATATATATGTATTTAACTTAAGAAGTACAATATTTTCCAAACTGAGTGTACCAATTTGTACTACAACCAGCAATGAATGAGAGTTCCTATGTTTTCCTTCCTCATCAACACTGTGCATTTTTGTTTTATTTTGTTTTGTCTGTTTTTTGTGTATTTGTTTTTAGCCTTTCTAATCAGTATGTAGTGACATCTCTTTGTGGTTTTAATTTGAATTTATTTAATAAATAATTTTGGGCATATTACCATTAGCTTATTTTCCATTTATATACATTCCTTGGTGAAGTATCAGTCTAATATTTTACCCATTTTTTTTTCTTGGGTTGTTTGTTTTCTTATCACAGAGTTTTGAGTGTTCTTTTCATATTCTTAATATAGCACCTGTATCAGATAAACATTCTACCAGTATTTCCCCTTATCTATGATATGACTTTGCAAATAGCAGCAATTTTGAATTTATATGAATTTAAATATATCATTATTGAATTAATTTTTGTATATAGCACAAAGTATTCAATTAAGTTCCTTTTTTCCCATATAGATTACTAATTGTGCCCTCATCATTTACAGAAAAGACTATACTTAATCCATTTAATTGCTTTGTACCATTGTCCAAAATGAATAATGCAAACATCTTCAACAAAATATTAGCAAATTAATTCAGGCAATATATGAGTCCTACAAACTTGTTGAAAGATGAATATGGTTCTGTTGTTTATTTTTCTTGCAATGTCTTTGATTAGCTTTAGTATCAGAATAAAAATATGCACATAAAATCAGTGAAAATGTGCTTTTGCATCTTGTATATTTTGAAAGAGTTTTTGTGAAATTGGTATTGTTTCTTATGTAAATGTTTGGTAGATAACTCAGATTATCTATTTCTTCTTGGTTGAGCTTTAGAAATCAGTGCATTTCTAGAAAAGTATCCATTTCATTTAAGTTGTTGCTTTTATAAATATAAAGTTATTTGTAATGTCAATTATACTTTAAAAATCTATTTAGTATCAAAATCCTCTAGCTTTGTCTTCTTCTTAACACAGAGGATGGTTTGCTGGAGGGTTTTATCTACTCTCAGCTTTAGGCTTTCCATGCATGTGGTCTCTCTCTATGTTTTGCCCACTACCAAGTGGTAAATTTTTGTGGGTTATTATTCAGGTCTTCTACTCTGGTTAATTTAACACATCAGTGTGACCAGGTCACAGGGTGCCCATATATTTGGTTAAACATTATTCTGAGTGTGTCTGTGAGAGTGTTTCTGGGAGAGATTCACATTTGAATCAGTAGACTGAGTAAAGTAGATTGTCCTCCCTAATGTGAATGGGCCTCATCCAATTCATTAAAGACCTGAATAGAACAAAAGGAGGAGTAAGAAAGAATTTGCTTTTTCTTTCTACAGGTCTTGAACTAGGACATCAGTCTCCTCTGGGCTTCAGAACTAGACTGGGATTTTATACCATTAATTTTCCTGGCTCTCAGGCCTTTGGTCTGCAGACCCTGGGACTTGGCCTCCATAGTTGTATCAGCCAATTCCTTAAAATAAATAATAAATAGAAAATAGATGATAGATAGGTAGATAGATAGGCAAGTATCTTATTTGTTTTATTTCTCTGAAGAACACTGACTAATACATCTTGTTACCCTGGTGATGGGGGTAGAGTATATTCACTATTGTTCTGGTCTGTTCTCAACCCTAGGCATGCCCTGTGTCCTTGCATCTCAGGGATGGGACTTTCTCACTGATCCTGCCACTACCCTATTGATAAGAGACCCCTTGTAATCTGGGCCCAGGACACTCTCATGTCCTTTCTTTAGGAGTACAGGTTTTATTTTTATTTTCAAAAACAATACAGCCATAATGAGTCTTCAACTATATTTGGAGGGTAACAGAGTTTGCTACACTTCCCCAGCAGTTTAAGGCCTAATTTTAAAGCAATTATACTCCAATAAAGATGTTAAAAAAAACAAAACAAAACAAAGCAAACAAACAAACAAAAAACCAAATGAACTATCAGTCATAAAAAGACATGGAGGAAACATTCAAAAAAAAAAAAAGTATCAAGCAGATATTCCCGTCATTATGACAACAACAACTACTACCCTCATCCTCTCATGTACAAAGAGGGAAGCTTTCTCCAGTTTCCTCACCTACCTCTGATCTTTCTTGTGAATGCCCAGTGTAGATCTCTGGAAAGAAAATGCCATAGGTGCAGACTTTCCTTGTATCTGTAGTTTCTATGGGTTTTATACTCTCATGCCAACTCACATTTAGCCCTTAGCCAATTATTAAAAATTTTAGCTTGAAACTCAACTCTTCCCTCCAATGGTCTGCTGCCAGTGAGTCAATACTCACTCTTCCCATCATTCCTGGGTACAGCTGTCTTCAACAGAGTCTATGTTAGTTGTTGGTCCTATAACTTCAACTCACTGATGGGTTCAAAGAATATTTGGATTTAATAGGTTATTTATTTTTTCTTGTCAGGATGTGAGTGCTGTTCATTCAGTTTTCTGAATTCTAAGCAGAAGCCAGTAGTACATCAAATAATGTTTGATATCAGACCATTATTGAAACAGGTTGATGTAACTAAAACTACCTCAGACTATGAAACATTCAGACCATTTATAATACCATGATCTCAGTTCATCTCAGAGTACAGCCAGGTCTTCAACTGATGCTCTGAACTGAGAAGTATGGGAGTAATTGTTATTGACAGACATTTTTAGTCTTATGGGTACACTTTTTAAGAATGCTATTTTTTTCCTGACAAAATTTTTATGACCAGATTTTTAGAATCTGTATATGTTGATTTTCATTCTTCTAAAAAGAATATTGTTAAAATATATGTGATAAATGTTTAATAAATAGTATTATAGTTTAGTTATTTTACTTACTTCAAAGCTGGGATAATCCTACACAAAAATGTCTTACACATCTTATACAAAGGTTCATTGATAGGCAGCCAATAAATGTTAGTTAAATAAGTACAGTGTGTGCATATTTTGTATACTTGAGAATTAGAAACATACTGTTCTCATAGATTTAAAATGGCAATTGCCATCTTAATATTTGGCATTGGATCCACTAAATTAATCTTCCAAAGTGACTAAGTATTATTCCCGACATTCCCTTCTCCTGCAAATCTAGCTTAATCTCTTTTAGCAAGTTTATTCTCCAACATATTTTTCCAATTCATCTCACTTCTCTCTCATTCCAATGTCTCCACTCTAATCCAAGCTTTCATTCTCCCTGTCCAAGCATATTGTAATAGCGTCCCACGTCACACACCTGTATTCACTCTTCCTTTATACAAGGCATATTCCTTCCAATAGTCAGAGAAATCATTTAAATGTGAAATGACCCTGCCCCTTAGTTTCTAACTATAACCATTCATTAAAAGCTTCTGAAGTCTAAACTGTTTAATACGGCTTTCAAGATTTTGTATAATCTGACTCCTCACTACTCTCCACCCTTATATCAGGATGCTCTACTCCTTGCTATATTTATTTTGCCAGATTTTCCTCCTTTAATTTTCTTGAATTTGTCATGTTCCTTCTCTCATTAAGATCTTCCAAGATATTATTACCATTGCTTGGAATGATCACACCTCCTGCTGATCACTAGCCTGGCTGCTTACAACATCAGGTATTTGTTTACATGTCATTTTTTTCAGCAAACTTTTTCGTACTTTTCACTCAGCTTTAAACTGAGATAGGGATGTGAATCTATGAGGATTATACTGAATATTTTGTTCATTGAACTTACCACAATAGAAATCAACTTTTTTGTGTAATTATTTTTAATAGATATTTTCTCAATAAACTAGAGACTCCATTTAAGCTTCTCATATTCAAAGAGAGAAAATAATTTCAAAAACAAGGTTTTTAGAATAAAAGCAAAAATAATTTTTGTGAGAAAAGAAAATTGGAGAAACTTCCAAAGAAATAATGTTGACACCATATGGAGATTTACAGAGCTTCACATCTAGAGATATGCCAATTTAGTGTCCAGAATTGTAATACTATTCTCACAAAAATTAAAACTTACACAGAATTTAATTTTGTGAAAATTCAAAAGACAATTGAATGTGTTTACAGTTAAAAAGGTAATTAGAGGTGATAGGTCTGCTCATTGGAACAAATGATGTAATATTTTAAAGTATTTTTTAGGAAGCTAAATCATTCAACTATTACTTTGCTTTAAGAACAGCACTTAGCTGAATTAATTGAATTTACTTTAAATCATGTTGATTAATTGTCTTCAAATTCACTCAAGCTTCATTTTTTCCATGAATTTTACTCATGATTTCATGAAGAACTAATATGTGTTTATCAAATCTATAATTGTTACAAATAACAGAGGTGAGCAGCAAATTTTGATATACTTTTAGAGAGTAAAGGGTTTATTAGCTTAAAATAGTAAAATAGACACCATTAAGGATAAAGTTTGAGAACAAAACAAAATGGGTTTCAGAGAATACAACTCAAAAGCCCAAATCTGAATTAAACTCTGGAGCTGATATTGATGCAATAATTATTTAGCTCAACAAAAATACTAATTTCACTATGGTTTTCACACATGAATTTCTTATATGTATTTGAAAAGACTGGCTTTTTTGATTCTTTTATTTTTTAATTTATTCTATTTTCAATAAGATGTTTTTGATTTTTTTATATGGTGAAAAATTACCATGTGTTGATTTCAAGTCTATGGTGCAATACATTTGTTATTTTTTTTTTATTTCAGAGTCATTTTATTTTAATATTTTCATATAAAAACTAAGATGATATTATATAAATGTATGTATAAGATGATATGTGTGTTTGTGTGTGAGAAGATATATATATATATTATACTATTTTATATACATATATAATCTTACTCTCTGCCTCCACTCACATTTTTCAGAGATAACCAAAGGCTATTTGGGGCTAATACAGAGACCTTTCTTTCCTTCCTTCCTTCCTTCCTTCCTTCTTTCCTTCCTTCCTTCCTTCTTTCTTTCTTTCCTCCCTTTCTTTTCTTCCTTCAATTTATCTTTCCTTTATTCTCCTTTTTCTTCTTTCCTCCTTTTCTTATTTCTTCTCCCTATCTTTTTCATTGGTTTTGTCATTAAAAAGTGTAAGAGATACTAATCCACTCAAAACCTGCACTTGTTTTTATGCTTGATATGTCATGAACTCTCTTCTGTGTAGAGAGAATACTGTCTGTTTCTTTTTTAGTATAAGCAATATATATTGTATGTCTACACAACAATTTATTTGACTATTCCACCTCTGAGGGACATGCAAGTTGTTCTATTTTTTGTTTGTGTCTAGATGCAGGGTTGTAGTAAGCATCAGTTTGTTTGTGTATGTGTGGTTGTGTGTGTGTATATTTCTTGCTTTTTTTGAGTGCTTTTGTTTCTCTAAGATAAGCCATGTATTCATACACTTATGCATGAATATGCACATATATATGTGTTAGAAATACTTAATTTACATCAATAATTTGCCTAATTCCAACCCATTCCCAGAGTTTCTTTTTGCTTTCCCTCATTTCTTATTTGCCTCTTTTTGACAACCTATCTCTGAACAATATCTTCACGTTGATCTAGGATTTTGGTCAGTCCTATAATAACTATGTAATAGTTTCAAAGTTTCTTCAGGGGTATATGCATTTTTAATGTCCTTAGTTGTGCCTATAAGATTGTTAACTATAAACATTATTTTTGACTTACCAGTATAAAAGACAAGGGGAGTTAAGGCATTTGCCCTTTCACCTCTCCCTTCTTCTCTTTTCCACTTCCAGATTGTGTTAGTTATATCAGTATTGTTTTTTCAAAATTCAATTTGTTGGACTTTTATCTTTTGAGATGTGTAGATTGTAACTGAGGGTTTGATTACTAGGTGGAGGCAATGAACTATGTAGCTAATAGTCTCGAACAAGTTTTTTAGATGTGCCTTCAAATGTAAAGAAGTAATTTATATGATTTTTATTAATTAAAGTTTGATGTCAATGACTCTTATTTATATTGTTGATAAATTATACAGTGTATTAAATTAGTTTAGAACGTATAGCCCAAATAACATTACTGGAGATTGAGGGAGAAATCTGTATTGAGCAAAATAGCTCTCTAATAGGAATATCCTCTTTTTAAGTATGACCAAATATAAAAGAAACATTAATTTATGGACTCAACACAAGCTAATTTTATAGATCATAATCACCAAGGTTCTAGGTGCAACGTTATAAATATAAGCACTCTTTTTGATGTATTTTGATGTCATAAAGCTAAGTTATTAATATGTTTCATATAACTCTAATTTCTCCTTCTCCTGACAGCCAGAAAGAGTGTTTTTTCATTATTTACTCTCTCTTTGGTTCTAAGAAAAATGGATTTTTTTTTTTAGATATTTTGACATTTTGTTTTGTTTTGTTTTGTTTTTTAATTAATTAATTAATTATTTTTGGCTGTGTTAGGTCTTCGTTTCTGTGCGAGGGCTTTCTCCAGTTGTGGCAAGTGGGGGCCACTCCTCATCGTGGTGTGCAGGCCTCTCACTATCGTGGCCTCTTTTGTTGTGGAGCACAGGCTCCAGACACGCAGGCTCAGTAGTTGTGGCTCACAGGCCTCGTTGCTCCGTGGCATGTGGGATCCTCCCAGACCAGGGCTCGAACCCGTGTCCCCTGCATTGGCAGACAGATTCTCAACCACTGCGCCACCAGGGAAGCCCAATATTTTGTTATTTATGAGTTGATGTTTGCAGCAAAATTTGTTCAGAATTTTTCCCTCTTATTATATAGATGTTAAAGATGTCTATTGTAAGACATGAAGCTTGAACAGTCTTGAATTATAGGAAATAATTAGCAAAAAAAAAAAGAAAACTAAGTTGTTATGGTAATTTTGCCACTATTAAACTGGCCTAAATTTTTCAATATTTTAATGGAAAATATACCACTTCTGCATAAGGAACTATTGTTTTATAGTAAAGTACATTGAGTTTCAAATCAATAAATCTGAACATAGATTTCAGTTTTACTAAAGAAGAGAGAATTTAGGATTTTGGAAAGAGAAACTACAGGTAAGTGTGTGTTATGGGTTGATTTCTTCCTTTCTATTAGGAAAAAACTCAGATTTTTTTCCTTCCTATGTGGGAAAATACCTAGTTCTTCCCTACTGTCTTTCTTCCCTGTGAGTCACCTTTAATTCTCACACAGAACACTTCACTTCTGACACTTCTGGTCACCAAATGTGTAATGTATGTGGATTTTTCCCCATAGCAACAAGCAAGTCTACAACACCAGCTGTGTCCTAACTCAGTTCTAACACTATCTACCTGGAGACAGCATCCAATCTCACTGGTAGGGGCTCAGTCCCATAAGACTGCCTCCCCCACCTCCATTTCAGATGCCAGTCACAAGCTCAGGTTATCACCTGCACTTCTGACCTACTGGTTATAGATAGGAGGTTCTAAGAACCCCTTCCTCAGGTTTTGCTGATTTGCTATAGTGATTCACAGAACTCAGAAGAACACTTACTTATGTTTACCAGCTTATTAAAGGATATGATAAGGGATACAGATGAACGCCAGATGAACAAATACATAGGGCAAGGTCTGGGAGGGTCCCAAGTACAGGAGCTTCTGTCTCCATGGAGTTGGGGTGTATCACCCTCCCAGGGTGGATGTGTTCACCAGTCTGGAAACTTTCCAAATCTCACACTATTGGTATTTTATGGCGGCTTCCTCAAGTAGGCATGATCATTTACCGACTCCATTTCTAGCTCTTCTGCCTTCTCTGGAGGATGGAGGGGAGTTGGGGCTAAAACTTTCAAGCTTCCAATCATGGCTTCCTTTTTCTGGTGACCAGCCCCCATCCAGGAGCATTCAGGAGCCTACCCGGAGTTGCCTCACTATAACAAAAGATGCTCTTAGTGATCTTTTCCCTTAAAAAATTACAAGTGTTACTGAAAATCAAGTCCAGCTGCTCTCTGCTCGAAAGGCAACAATTGAGAGGCAAGGTTGGTGGAAAGGAAAGTTTGCTTTATTTCAGAGGCCAACAACCAGGAGAGACGGTGGACTCATGTCCAAAGACCGACTCCCCACAGATAGTCAGTGGGCAAGAGCTTTTAAAGGGGGGTTTCAAGGGTGTATTGGCAGAGGGAGGGGGTTACATGCAGAACAGCACAGTCGGCTCTGATAGTTATTTTGAAATTGGTCATGTGGTGGTCTGATCAAAGTCATCTTGATTGTTTTGAGTAGTTAATCTTTAGTTCCAGGGTCAATTTGTTCCCATTTATTGGAGGCCAGTTCTCAGAATTGTGGCAGCTTATGTCATGGCTAGAGTCTGGTCACCATGTAGTTAAATTCCTCCACCTGGTGGCGGTTTCAGTATCTTCAAAAGGGCTCAAAGGATTTGGCTTGGAATCTTATCTGTAGCCCTTGAGGAGGAACTAAAGGTCCTTGGCTTTGGTTAATGACTAAACTATTATTATTTTGTCCTGTTTGACTCTTTTCCTTTGTTTCTTCAATTTCTCACTTCACTGATTAAACTTATTATTTGGCTAAAGTTTTTCTACAGACAAAAGTCAGACTGAGGACATGGTAGGGTAGGGGAGTTCTGTCTTAGGAAGAAGACCCCATAGGGTCCTTCTCAATTTCACAAGGGTTTTAGGAGCTCTGTGCCAAGAACTGGGGGAAAAGCCATATATATGTATTTTTTTTCTATTATTTCACACCCTCAAAATTCATGTTAAAGCCCGAACTCCCAATACCTCAGAATATGACCTTATTTGGAGATAGGGTCTTTACAGAGGTAAACAAGTTAAAATGAATTAATTAGGGTGGTTCTTAATCCATTATGACTGGTATGCCTTTAAAAAAGGGAAAATTTGGACACAGAGACATGCACACAGGGTGAATGCCCTGTAAAGATTGCAGGTATTCTTCTACAAGCCAAGGAACTACCAAAAGCTAGGAGAAAGTTCTGGAAGAGATTCAGAGGGAGCATGGCTTTGCCAACACCTTGATCTTAGACCTTTAGCTTCCAGGGCTCTGAAACAATGACTTCCTCTTAAGACACTCCCAACTATCTCATCCCCAGTTCTATATGTGGGTTCACATCATGCTATACTCACTGTCAATTTCATAGTATAAACTGCAAACCCGGCTCTTCTAAATTATCATAATAATCTTCTAAGTGGTTTGTGTTTTCAGTCTTGAAACCTCTAACCCATTCTCCACACTTTGATGAGAATCATAGTTCTAAACTCCAAATCTGAATCTGGGTGATTTTTCTGTTTAAAATATTCAAAGATTTTCCTATGCCATCTGAAGAAGTTGACTCTAAAACAACTGCTTCTGGCCAAAATAGAGTAACAGGAGAACCAGATTTATTCTCATGCCTGAAACAATTGAGTAATCAGAAAAAATATTATAGAAGAGTTTTCAGTTATCAGATGATAGATAGCTCAGTACAGTGATCAGTGAGAGAGGTGAAAAAAAAAAAAAAAAAATGAGATGACCCTATAGTGATTGCACAAAGTTAGTGTCTGGAGAATATTTCCAGGCCACAATACACAGAGCTGAAGAGTCCAGACCACAATGCAGAGATGATCAAGGCTAAAGTTCATCCACCATAATACAGGAGGGGAGAACTATGGAAAGAGAGACTGTCCTAGGGATTGCATATGGTGCTCTCCTCACCCTAAGTCTTCAGTTGAGTATTTATAAGCATGTGCATATGAAGTAACTACTTAAATTTGGGGCAAGAATTACCTAATAGGATAAGAAGAATAATCTATGAAGCTGAAACTTACAGAATATTGATTAAAGAAATCAAAGTATAGTTGAGTAAATGAAGAAATATACGATGCTTATGGATTGGAAAACTCAGTGTTGTTACAATAGCATTTCTTTCAGTGCCGATTAATAAATTCAATGCAAACCCAGTCATAATCCTGGCAGTTATATTCTTTTGTAAAAAATAAAAAAGCTGATTCTAAAAGTTTGTGGAAAGGCAAAGGAATTAGATTAGCCAAAACACGATTGCAAATGAAGAAATTTAGAAGTCTCTACCATATTTCAAAAATTATTATAAAGTCACAATAATCAAAATAGTATTGTTTTGGTGAACACTTATATACATAGATAAACTGAAAATAATAAAGACTCCATATAAACCAACATATATATTTTTCAGTAAAGTTGCTAAGGAAATTCAATGGGAAAAGGATAGTTTTATCATCTAATGGCCTAGAAAAATTGGGTTTTCATATGTGAAAAATAAACCTCAGTATATACCTCCACAAAAAAATTAACTAAAAATATATTTTAGAACTAAATACAAAAGATAAATTTACAAAATTTCTGAAGGAAAACATAGAATATCTTTGTGACTTTGGGTTAGTCAAAGATTCATTAGATACAACAACAAAAGGATGATATATAAAGAAAAAGATTTATAAATTGGGCATCAAAATTAATTAATCTACTATTGGATAGTTACAGTTAAAAGAATGAAAAGGCAAACTACATGTGTGTAGATGGGGAATGCATTTGCAAGCCACATGTCTGATAAACAACTTGTATCTAGAATATATAAAGGACTCTCAAAATTCAGTTATAAGAAAACAACCAAATAAAGAATGGGCAAAATATTTGAACATTCAGGAGACATTTCACCAAAGAAAATATGCAAATGGCAATTTAGCAAAGAAATGATGCTCTGCCTCATTAATCATTAGAACAATGCAAATTTAAACCATAACTACATGCCTGTTAGATTTGCTAAAATGAAAACCTGATAATGACAAATATTGATACAGATGCAAATCAACTTGAACTTTCATACATTGCTTGCAAGTCCTTTGACAGATACATTTGGACATTTTGGAGGTTTCTTATAAAGTTAGACATGTAGATATGATATAACTCAACCATCTCCTATGTATTTACCCAAGGGAAATAAAAAATTACGTTCATACAAAAACCTTCATATGAATATTTATAGGCACTTTTTTCATAATCAATGAGAAATGGAAATAACCAAATGTCTTTAATCTGCTAAATAAACTGACTTTTGAATATACATACAATGGAATACTACTCATAAAAGAAAAGGAGCAAACCACTGTTACAGTCAATAATATTAACTAATCTCAAATGCATTATGCTAAGTTAAAGAAGTGAAACTATAAAGACTACATCTTGTACAATACCATTTAAATGAAGCTTCAGAAAAAGGTAAAACTATAGATATAGAAAACAAATCAGTGGTTGCGTGAATTTGGGGAAGAGTGTGGCTTCAAAGAAGCATAGAGAAATTTTATTTGTGATGGAAGTGTTCTATACCTTAAAAAAAAAATGAAAAAAATTCCTAATTATGACTTAAAAATCAGAGGTTTTTCGTTTTCTGTTTTCATTCTCACTACTTATGCAATCCATTCACTTCCTGCTTTAACCAGATATTAGAGGACTCATTCTTAAAAATCCCATTTTTCTATACATTTTTCCCTTTGCCTGAAATTTTCTTACCATAGCCTTCTCTCTTGATTAACTTTTAATCAATCTTTAGACCAAACTGTGATCACTTTGTATTGTGCCACCTTGACTCAACTGGACTTCATTTCCCAGAATTCCTCTTCCGGATAGTATTGGGTATAAGCGTGATTCCAGTTTGAGATTCAGAGGAAGGAAATGAAGCAACTGCCATTTGTGGCTCATAAACCTCGCTTCTTTGTTGAAATAAGGCAGCAGCCAGGCTTAAAACTTCCACCTTCCCTTAGATTTTCCTTAAGCTTCTCCAACTTTCTGGGCCATTTCTGTCTTCTTAGCTCCCCATGAAGAAGTGCTCTTGTGCAGAACACTCATACCATCATCAAGCCAGAGGCAACAACTGCTGGCAGGAGTGTCAGTACATCCTCATTGGCTCAAGATTTTGTACTCCAGAATTGTCTTGCTTTCCCATACTTGACATCTCTCTTTCCTTCCCCATCACCTACCTTATGTACTTCAAGTTCCAGTGGCAGAATTCAACATCAGACATGTTGTTACAAAGACTGCTTAAACAGCTCCCAGAGTGTGTATGGTCAAATCCTCCTCTACCCTCGTCTGTCTGTCTCTTTTTCTCTAGATAGATATATTAGATATAGATATAGATACTGTTATACAATTTAAATTGAATTTTCTACTGAAAGTGTTCTCTCATCTCACAACTTTAAGTGTCTATTTTATTTTCTACAAACAAATTTTATTTTCCCATCATAGCACACTTAACACTGTCATGTACATACATGTTTACTTGTTTGTATGTTTCACTGAGTTGATCTCCATTAAAATGAGGAACCATGATTTTCCTGTTCATCATTATATCATAAATGCTCTGTAAAGTGTCTGGAAAAAAGAATTTGTTACTTTTTTATTGTTTTAACTTAATTAATTAGAATGTAATACATTTTTTAAAGGCATTCATTCCAGCCAAGGAATTTGGTATTTATTTGACATGCATATGGAAATCATTGAAGGCTTTTGATTTAAAGGTGCACAATTTGCAGGTCCCTGTGGGTGAAAGGAGAGCAAGGACCCACCTCAATTTATTGCAATGTTCAAATAAAAAGACATACTGGGATTAATAGGGCAAATGTAAAAGAGCAAATGCAAATAAAAGTATGAAAATAAACAGATTCTGACAAAGAATGAGAGAAGTCAGAGTTGATACCAAAGTTTTCAGTCTTGATATTTGGAAGTCTGCTGTGTGGAAGTCAGTAGGAGGAACACATTTGGGGAGTGGTTAAATCATGAGATCAGTTTTAAGCATGTTGAATTTGGTGTTGGATTGACAATCCTACAAGGTATTTATCAGGTAGTTAGAAATTGTTGGAATGCAATTTTTAAGAAAACTTATTGAGGTATACAAAGATGTGTAAATTATACAGAGCTAATATTGAATCTTTTAGAGTGGGATTACATCACTTGTGTATGTGCATAAAGACTTGACTAAACTATTTAGAAATTTTAGAGTAATTGTCATTTGGCAGTGGGCTTATAAATAGATTGTATTCTCCTCTTTTTATTTATTTATGTTATGCAGTCTGTGCTTTCCCAAATACTTTGAATGTATTGCATTAAACAATAGTGTGTTTGTTTATAATCAGAAAAATACTTTTTTTTAACAAAGAAGAACTTAGTTTATGTTTATACAAGTCTCAACATGTTTTAGTCTTTTCATCTGTGAAATGGAAATGGAATATCTATGATTATTGTGCATATTAAACAAATATATAAGAACCTAGAACAGGTTCTATAAATAACAGATGGTCAATAAATGGGAGGTAAATATATATGTCACTCCCATATACATTGGAGTTCCAAGGCATCAGAGAGAGACAACAAGCTATTGGGTACTTGAGAGATGCTTAATAGGTTGCTGTAAGAGACAGCACAGGTAGCTGAGAAATGGGAAATAAGCAAATGGAAACTCTGGGTACTTAGAAAGATTTCCTAAGAATTAAGCCAGATATCCCAAATCATATTATGCAACTAATTTTGCATATAATTTATTCTTTATATGTGATCAAATTGGGACTCAAGAATTTTGGCAAACAGGTTCCTCTACATTTTAGTATGAGTTTGCACTGAACTAATAATTCATTTATAAGGTCCTGAAGGTATTTGGCACAGTAGTCTATGTGTTACATTAGAGTTTTTGAGGAATGATCAAGTAACACAAATAACTAATCTACATTCTAACAGGAATTAGAGGGGAAAGTGATAGAAGTCTAATTTTGTTTTCACCACTTTCATTTTCCTGAAAGATGGTATTCTTCAGGAGGGATTACTAACACGATACCTTACTCTAGTGGATAGGGAAATGCCTGCTTGTGGAGAGTTTGGCCAACTAAAGGGCATGTGGCAGTGTGATTTTGACCACATCTCTCTAGAGTAATGCATCATCCTCTATTTTCTAAGGTGAGAATATAGGGAAATTAAACAGATTAAATTTATGAGTTCATAAACTCACTTTTTTTCCTGAGTTTTAGCTACTTCCCATTCTTTATGACACTCTGGGTTTCCTTTTTTAATAGGTTTATGTAAGGTATATAAGACTCACAGTCATAAATTGTGTGTAATATACTATTCCTCCAAAATTAGTTCAGTAGATGTCCTAATATTTCATGTTTTAGAATGTTTATGCAAAGACAGTTTAAGAACTCTCATGTCTTGAATGGTTTCTCCAGTCAAGCATGCTGATTACCTTTTTGCCTGAAATAAATGGTAACTGATTTTAGTTCTCTAAGAGAATCCAATCTAATTCCTTGAATATACACATAAACTGTGAAGAAGATGAATTTGATTTAAATAGAAATACACACTTAGGCACACTTCACTGTGTAAATGTTGACATATCTCATCAACAAACAAAATAAATGATACAGTTCAGGTTGAAGAGGTTTTTATTTGTTTTGTTTTGTTTTATTAATTACAACCTTCCATCTCTTTATTACCTAACACGTTAACTTAGAAGAGTAAAAGCATATTTATTAGTTTAAAATCTCAGCTTTCAGAATGTTAGGTAAGCTCAGAAAATATATATCTTATTCAACATTAAATATTAATAAAATAGAGTTTTCAACAGCTTATAAAAGGACATCTATAATATGGGATGAATATATTTTGAATATGACATGTATATATACGTCTACTAATTAGAAACTGACTTATGCTTCCGTTCATTCTGTATTCATTTTAAAACATTTTGAACAGTTCTTGAAATAGAAAAAAATCAGTGCAGACTATTTTTGTGCAAAATGAAAAAAACAAAACAAAACTTGGCTAGCTTACTACTTTTTCATAATTTGTGTCTCCTCAACTCTATTTAAAACTCTTAGGTAGAGATAATTTTTAGCATATATCTACTTATTTACTTGTAGATAAATACTTGCTCGTGAGAATCTGAATCATGTTTCTGTGATTCTTTTTTTACTTTTAAATTTTTGGATAGATGTCAGAACTTTGTGTGGGCAGTGTTTATTCTGCTGCTTCATTCCACCATTCAAATATGGCTAAAATCATGTTGAAATAATGATTTTTTTTTCATGCACCATATTTACTTTCACTACTGTGTTCTATAGACTTTTCTGGCCACTGATGATAAAATATTGAACAAGACAGAAAAAGTCCCTGATTCCATGGAACTTATTTTATATGTTGATAGACTAGCAATAAACAAATTAGTATATGATATAATAAATGATAAGCTTATGAAAAAATAAAATAGGGCAGAGGGATTCTGGAGTGGTCAGGGAAAATTAAGGATGTGACATTCCAGCAGAGATCTGAAAAACATGAAGCTTCAAGTCATACAATGTCTGAGGCAATACACTTCTGGGCAAAGGGAATATCACATGCAAACTCTGAGCTAGAAAACTCTTGGAGTATTTGAGAAAGAGCAGGAAGGTCAGGGTGGCTGGGGCCAAAAATGTGAGGGTATAGAAAGAGAAGAGAGGTGATAGAAGAGACAGAAAAAGACAAATGAATGCCAGACTATAATAAGTCTTACAGCCAATAACTTGGGTATATTCCATGTTTATTGGGGGAAAGGTAAGAGAGGAACCAATAAGATCATTTAGGAGATGACTTAGATTATGACAATATTCCAGGCTAATCATTAGAGTTGCTAGGACTAGAGTGGTAATGGTTAAAGAAGTGAGAAGTTGTATTGCAGGCAGAAACATGTTATTGAGTTTGGATTAGTACCCTATGGGGATTTTTTTTTTTTTTTTAATTTCCTGAACATTGGGATAAATGGTAAAGTAATTATGATCCGAGAAAGACTGAAGAAGGGCTCTCACTTGACAGTGTAGGAAGTCTGGGAGTTCTTCTGGATGCCCTAATGGAGATATAAGGGTGGGTCTTGATATGCAAATCTTGACCTCAGTGAAGATGTTAGTGCTGAGATATAAATCTGGGAGTCATGTCTTCATAGAAAATATTTAAAACCATGGCATTTCAAGATCTTTTTAGATAAAAAGTGTGGATAGAAAGGAAAGAAAGATGAGGAGGACTGCGATCTGCGGCATTCCAATATCTACAGTTAAGAATTTAGGAGCCTAACATGAAGATTTAGTGAAGTAGGAAGAAAACTGGACAGTATAGCATCTTCAAAGCTAAGTAAAGAAATGTTTTAAATAAAAGTAAAAGATTATTTGTGTAAATGATGCTAAGAGTTGGAGTAAAAGACCTGAGAATTGAATATTACATTTATAAAGCTGGAGGTTCGTGTGACTTTCATAGTTTCATAGGATTAACATAAAAAGAAAAGAGGAAAAATACTGATAATGTGAAAGTAACACCAAAGCGTATGAGCAAAACTTTGGTGGAATTTTGCTATAAAGAAAATTAGAAAACTAGGATTATATAGGGGAATGAGGAGTCAAAGCAACTTTTTTTTCTTTTTAAACCTGAAAGATATTATAATGAAATGAATAATCCATATGAGAAGAAAATATTGATGATTCTACAATAGGAAGGATAAAACATAGTTATTGCTGTCTTTGTTTAGGCAAGAAGGAATGGAATCCAGAGCAAAAGTGAATAATTGCTCTTAGAGAAGAGCATGGGGAGGGTGGCATTTACCAAATGCTTTAAAAAGTAGAAGGCACAGTAAATAAACACAAGTGAAGGTGGTTTGAATTATTTGGCAGTTGGAAACATAGTTAGTATTCAACATTTTAGTGAGTAGGAGAGGGGTATTTGGGTTTTGAAGAAAGAAGGGATAGTGTAATACAGTCTGAGAGAGGGCAAGCAAATTGTACATAACAGTATAAATCAACTATACTCCAATAAAAATTAATTAAAAAATAAAATAAAATGCATTGCTAGACTAAAAAAACAGCATGGTTGTGTTTTCTTTAATTTTTTTATTGAAGTATAGTTGATTTACAATGTGTTAATATCTGCTGTACAGCAAAGTGACTCAATTATACATATATATATATGTATATACATTTAAAAAATATTTTTTCCATTATGGTTTATCACAGGATACTGAATATAGTTCCCTGTAGTATATAGTAGGACCTTGTTGTTTATCCATTCTATATGTAATAGTTTGCATTCACTAACCCCAAACTCCCAGGCCATCCCTCCCCCATACCTCCTCCCCCTTGGTAACCATAAGTCTGTTCTCTATGTCTGTGAAGCATGGGTGTGTTTTTTTGTCCATCCACTATCAGCCTCTCCGGTAAATGTACTGAACTGATACAGAATTGAATTAACTAGACAATTAGGGCAAAGTGAGAGGTAAGGAGGCTGAAAGTGTATGATGAATAGGGATTATAGTGATGTGCCTTTGAATCAATAACCCACTTGTCTGAGTTTCAATTTATATATTTAAGGAAAATCTCGTCTTTGAAACTTGATAGCTGTGTGATTTGGCACAGGTTATTTATCTAACATATTTTTCTTATTTATAAAGTATGTGCAATTATATAGCCAATGAATAATACATAGCACTCAGTACATGTAAGATTTCTTCCTTGTTGTCTTCATTGTCATCAATATTTTAGAAATTAGTATTAGCTAATTTCTGGGAACCAAAGATTTATTTTTATCACTACCCTCTGAAGTAACTAATGGCCACTAACCTAATTCAGGAATAACTGCACATATCATCTTGTATTTCAACCTGGATTTTAAATTTGATAGATTTATATAGATTTATAGATATAAATATATATTTAACAGAAGTATTAGCATATTTCACTCTAGTACATATGCCATAAATGATTTCTCAATGAAGAAAATTGGTATATGTGGAGATTTAAACAAATGCATGTTCATAGTGAAATGTTACACATAAAACTCAGGCTACTACTTGAAAACATTAAACCTGTTATGAAGATCTTGCTGCTTAAAACTGGAAGGGAATCACTGATTAGCAGCAGCAAGTAGAACCCAACCAATAAAAAATTCGTGAAAAAGAGTTGAAATATGAAGAGCACTTGAAAAAGCAATATTTTAGAGCTTTTTATAATTTTTATGAAATGTTCCACTAAAATTTGACAATCAAAATGTTATAAAACATGCACTTGTTAGAAGAAACACACACAAAAATATTATGTATATATGTCACAACATCTAAGTGGTTTCCAGAGTCAAAAGTTTACATATTAAAACAAATATCAGCACTACTGTTTGAGCAAGAACACATAATATATTATTTGACTGATAATAAATTTATAATTAAATAGAAGTGAACTTGGAAATTTATTTTTTTCTATTCTGAACATAATTTAACAATAAGTGGTTAGCAGCTTAATTAATATATCTGAAAGCCATTAAAAAATTTGTTTTTCTCTGTCTTTTCATTACTAGTTTTAAACTATTTGATCTTAAATAACTAGATATAAAATAATTTCAAATAATTATTTTTATTTTAGCATTAATAATAATATTAACTAATATTTATAATTGCATGCCTTGTGCCAGAAATTTAACCATATTATCTCATATAACCCTCAGTACTATACAATGAGGTACATACTATTCTCACTCGAATTTTATAAATGAAGATACTTGAGGCTAAAGACATTTTAAATTTCAAGGTCACACAGTTTTAACATGGTGAGATCTGAATCCAAAATTATGTTTTTCTGACTTTAGAGCCAAAACATATCAAAATCGTATATGTCTTATATTTAATATATTTTAGAAAGAGTTGACTGAAAATTCATTTCAGTTAGAATTTGACTCTAATGCATATTGATGCTTTGTTTTCTTTTTGTTATTTTTCTTATAATATTTTTTTTGTTGTTTCATTGTACTACAGTTACTCTGAAAGTTTTCCTTGAATTGAATATGTGAACACTGTTACCCGTGTGGATTTAGGTACTTTTTTGAGGAATTAAGCTTGTGTGCTGTGTATTGTGCAGAACCAATTTACTAATAAAACTGATTTTTATGAGTTTAGACCTTAGTTCAACTACTCTTTAAGATTACTAAGTGAGTTCTGAAGCTTTTAAGTAATTAATCATAGTTTTTGTGTCAAAAGGGATTCGGTCTGATATTTCAAAGAAAGTATGAACCATTTTTCCTGTTCTTTGTTCCTATTTTCCTATTAGTCTTTTTCTTAAATCTCTGAGTTCTTTGAAGTATTTACTAGCGAAATAATAAATATGATCACCTTTCTGAGTGAGAAAACACAGAGAAAACAAACAAGCAAAAAAGCATGTCAAAAAAAAAAAATGTCATTTCAGCTATACATAAAAGTTTCCTTCAAAAAAACTTAAATCACTTTGGGTTTAACATTTAAACAATTTTGTCATAATTAAAACTGCTTTTAAACACCATATAATACCATTTTGCCTTACACCTCTCTTATCATCTCCCTAAATCATATTCTAGCCCTAAGAAATTACAAACAAATTCAACTTATTGTCCAAGATTTTCATTTTCAGTTGAATTTGATGTCTTTATGAACATATTTTAATAGACTCTCCATTAGTCAATTTCTGAGAGTATTTAGTTAAATGCGTACATGGTTTTAGATGATATTTGCTAGAATATTGTATCACTTGGTAATTTCAACATTGTGGTAAATATTTTAAGTGCCTGTGATATGCCAAACACTATTCTACTGTCTGGAATACGCTAGTAAACACATCATATGGAGTCTTACCTTTCACCAAATTTGTATTCTGTAGGAGAAAAGAGATGAATAACTAAAAGAAATATAATGTTATATGTTGATATATATTATACAGAAAATTAATCACTCTAAGTGGACGGTGAATAATTGGGAAAGTGGTTGACATTTAGGTACAGATAGTGAAAGAATGCTTCTATTTAGTTATCTAGTTCTGTGTAACAGATTATTTCAAAATATGAAAGCTAAAGACATTTTATTACATCTTATAAATTTGTGTGTCAGGTATTGGGCAAGGAGAATTCTTTTGTTCCAAGTGGGCAATTCTCCAAATTGTGTCCGCTGATGTTCTTTGATGGTATTCAACTAGTGGATGGGCTAAATCTGGACTGTCTGAGAAGACTTCACTTACATATCTGACACTCTGTGTGGAGGTGACCACGAGACCTGGATCCCAGAGCTTCTTCTGTATGTAGTCTCTGAATAGGTGCATTTGTTACAGTGTGGATTGGGGCTCCCAGATGTAGTGTTCCAAGAGACAGAAAGCGGAAACTACAAAGTTTTAAGGCCTACACCTAGACATTGGCACAGCATCATTCTCATCATATTCCATTGGTCATGCAGTCACTGAGCCTTCCTAGAGGCAAAGCAAGACGAAGGAAACCCCACTTAACATTGGAAGGACTGTCAATAAATGTGCAGCCATTTATAACATGCTACGTCCATGTGCATACAGGAAGTTATACACTGTCATACATTCATCCACTTCAGCGGCAAGTGTTTGATGTGTGACTATATGTATGTTTTAATTGTCATACACGTATGTTCATTTAGCTCTCATCATAGTCTTGTTAGTGGAACAAAACCTACAGGCTTAGTTCATTGTGAGAAAAGAACCAGTACTAGTTGTATTTGATTCAGAATACACTTGGAGTTCAAAGAATGGTACAAATATTTCTTTACAGTTGACAGGCCCAGTTATTTTAAGCCTACAGAAAGTATTGACTTTTTTTCCTTTATGCCTTTTCTAAACTCTCATTGTCTTTGAATAATTGCATTACATGCAGCAGACTATTTCCAAAGTGAAATTTTGGTTACTAATATTATCTCTCATAGTAAGACTTAGATCTTGGACTCATTATATTGAAAGACCCATCTTAATGAGAAGTGAGTATGAAGCTAAGCAAAGAGTATGAAAAATACAGAGAACCGTATTCTACTACATTTTTCAGGTCCTCATTTTTGTGCTCTTGCTTTCACCTTTCTCTTTCAATTTCTTCCAAAGATTCTCCAAACAGGATATTCACTCATTATTTTGTCTCCCATTGTGCTTGTTAGTCAGTAGTGTGCTGTCTTCTGAGCTTCTGTAAATAATGTCAAATAGTTCACGTCAAGGTTTAATCAAATAATTTTAACTTGACTAGATAAATAGACATAATTAAAACTCTAGCTTTATGAGTATATACGTTTGCATTTCTCATTTACTTCCCTGCTAATGGACTCTTCTATCACATGCTTTTGCCAGAAATCTATCCTCCTTATTACTAACTGATGGCAGTCTGCATAAGTGTAAGGTAATGTAATCTGACATATATACTTATTGTATATATCTACCATTCTTTCATTTGCATATTCATTTGAAAGTAATTTGGGGGCAACGTTTTATGTTAAACACAAGGTCAAGTTTTGAAATATGTAAGGTGACAGTATTTGAATATATACTGATCTAAAGCCATAGGATTCATTCTAACATGCTTTATTTATACTTTTCAAGCCCCAGATCATAGTTATTCATTTAGAATTGAATTTTTGTATCACAGATGACCAGGTACAAACTTAGAAATTGCTACTTAATATGCTACTAGAGTTGCTGATTCTAAAATGATTCTATTCCATTTCCTCAAATAGTGCTCCAAGTGAACTAACCACATCAGAATCATGTGATGTTCTTATTAAAATAGAAATACCTTGACCCTTACTACACTTATATAAATCAAAGCAACTCCCTAGTGTAGTGTTTGGACATTTACATTATTCCAAAGTATACCAGGTGATTCTTTTTTTTTTTTTTAACATCTTTATTGGAGTATAGTTGCTTTACAATGGTGTGTTAGTTTCTGCTTTATAACAAAGTGAATCAGTTATACATATTCATATGTTCCCATATCTCTTCCCTCTTGTGTCTCCCTCCCTCCCACCCTCCCTATCCCACCCCTCTAAGTGGTCACAAACCACCAAGCTGATCTCCCTGTGCTATGCGGCTGCTTCCCACTAGCTATCTATTTTACGTTTGGTAGTGTATATATAGACACAGACCTAGGAGAGAATGGACTTGAGGACATGGGGAGGGGGAAGGGTAAGCTGTGACAAAGTGAGAGAGTGGCATGGACATATATACCCGGTGATTCTTAATCACAGATATTTTGAGAATATATTGCATGTTTCTCAAATATTTCCATCTGGGAACTGATTGGCTTAAATTATACAAATTCTATCCTAATCATGAAATAGATAGAAATGTAAATCAGAACATTACTTTTTGTTTTCCTAATGCAAACATTCATAGGAAGGGGGGGTGTTACTTTGATTTTCCTACCAAAGTATAAAGCAATTACCTATGTATAATGCTCTGAGATATAGAGATGTTGAGTCCAATACAACTTTATTATGCCTACTTTGGAACTCTGCATCAAAAGTCAGAGCCACAATATACACCAGTATAAACCTAGACACAAACCCTTTGTTGATTCATGTGGGTAGTTCTTGTTTGTGGGAAGCTGCTTTGTGCACTGTAAGATGGTTAACAACATCCCTGGTCTAAACCCTCTAGACTCCAGTAGCCTACTCCTCACATTTGTGACAACCAAAAAATTCTCAATGTCAAATGTATCTAGGGGCGAGAGTTGAAGAATAAGCCCCAGTAGAGGACCACTGATGTATTACCATATTTTAAAGTTAGAGCCAAAGTGCTCCACCTGTGGATATTTCCCAAACTTCTTTCAATTTTGTCAGGTAGCATTGTTGGAAGACTACCAAAACTAGAAACTCTACAAAGGATCCTCTAACCTTAAGGCAAGCAAAATTGTTCAGGATATTACCTTAAAAAATAAATTTGTTTTCTGTTCTCCTTATTCGGTAAAAATACTTATAGTTAAAAAAAGCAACATATTACTATCTTTCTAAATTAAGAAAGTAAGCTATTCATATTTTGCTGATGTGTGTGTGTGTATGAGTGTGTGCGTGACTTTAGCATTTATCCCTGAACTCTGTATTTAACCTACAAGGAATTAACATATGGGCAAAAGAAGTTTTACTGAACGATTATACAATGTATCATAGTTCATAGTAATATTGGGTTAAAGGGCAAAATAGAATATTTGCCCTAATTTCCTTCTGGAACTGTCATTTTTATTACTATGCTATTTTAAAAGATTGTTTTATAGGACTATTTATTCCCCTAAATCTCTTAAAGCTATTGTTCCATATCAGGAGACTAAGTTCAATTTTAAGCCGTTTTGGAGGTTAGCTTACTTTTTCATCTTAAATTCGGAAATCCAATTTAGGGTTTAATCCTTCTATATGATAATAGATGATTCCATTTTCATTTAGTTTTTGAAACAATTATAGCAGGATTTGAATAAATCAAACTGCCTCCAATGGAATAGCTCAGAGCTATGCTCTATTGTGAACGTTTTTTATTGAAGGATTCTGGTTTCACACAATAAGTTATTCTTTCATTTTTATCAACCAAAGTAATTTGTACTTTATGGTAATAGAAGAAAGGCTTTAAAATTGAAAAGAAATTTGTTAGTTTCTTTATTTTTGCAACCTGTTTTATGGAATAATGTGATGTAAAAAGCAAAATAATACAGCTATAGGCAGCACAGGTTTTGTAGACCAGGAAGATCTTCTTCTGAAGTTTGGCTTATGTCCAAACTTGACTACTTCTGTAAATCTAGGAAAGATACCAATCTTTCCTAAGTCTCAGTTTTCTGTTCTGTAATATGGAGTTAATAAACTTCTGTAAAAAAATCAATAAACAGAAACCTCATTTAAATAGAGTTGGAAGACCAGATTGCGGAGCTCCCATGCCCTGCAAGGATAGCAGAGCAGGACAGGAAGAAGAAAAGCCTCCTCTTCTTTCCTGGCGAGCACTCAGCCAATGAAAAGTCACGGACTCTATGTTTATTATAGCTTTCCATCTTTCTTTTCCCTTTCCTGTGCAAAAACTTGCACGTGTCTTGTCACGGTTGCCAACCCTAAACTGCAATCCTCTGCTGATCTTGAATAAACCAACCTTTGCTGCAGAAATATCTGGAAGTCTATTTATTTCAGGTCAGCACTACATACATCTAATGGCTAATGGAGGACTGAATGAAGTATGACATTTAAAGCACATAGCACAATGAAGGACACAGAGTACTCAAAAATACAAATTTATCTGTTCTCAAGTTCCAAAGTGGAATTACTTTCTTCAATACTCAAAAGTAAATATGTCCCAGTAGTAGGATATTGTTGCACAATTTAACTAGAGTGCTTCTGTAAAGAAAGCTAGTAAATAACATATCTGAGCATTCCCTAATCTCTCACCACCTACCTCCCCTACTCAGAGCTAACTCTGGTCAAGGAAAATGATGGTTGTTCATCATAAGCATGCCTGAGTGGGAAATATTCACTCAAAAGAAAGCTTGGGTTCTTAAGAGTCTGTCTTTTTAATTCAGCAATATTTCTTCAGGCTAAAGCAATATCCATTAGGACTACATTGCCTGAAAAAAATATACATTGGTTTTTGGTTTTGTTTTCTTTCCAAATTTTATTGTTCTGTCCTGAGGTATAGCCAAAAAAAAGCAACATATATCTAAGAACAATATGGAGTTAGTTTAACTCTTCTCCTCAATAAGTACTACTTTGTCAAATTAGGGAGAGGAGTATCATGTGCATTAATGATGCCAATGTAGAAGATATTTTTAGTTCTTATAAATAGGGAAAACCCATAAATGAGTATAACATGAATTTTTTTATAGTTTTAGTATTAAATTAGAGAGTAAATTATAAGCCTTTATTACTATACTTTTCATTTATCTATAATATTTTAAGAAATTTTTAATAATATATTATCATGCTATAATATTGTTCTATTTCAATTTTATTTAAAATACCAATGTATTGGTAATAGTAGCTCAGTTTCTGATGATGGCAGACTAACTAGCCCAAAGCATACTTACTCTCTTTGGGGTTGGGTTGAATTCTAGGAAATTGGACGAAACTTGTTAAAATGAATCTGTGTTGTGGTAAGAGAAATACAGTGGCAGCCAGAACTTTAGAGTTCAAGATGATCAAGGAAAGAATGCAAGTTCAGAGACTTAAGCCTGATATGTTTTTCCTCTTTTACCAATATTCTAGTGCACTCAAGAGACAGAAAAATTTAGCAAAATGTGGCAGTTGAGAGGCCACAATGTTACACAGAGTTCTAGCCAGTCTCATGGGTTGAGGGACCCAACACCGAAATGCAGGGCCCACCAAAGGGAGCTCTGTTGAACATCACAAGATTTCTAAACCTTCCCACCACAACTTAAAATGTAGGTGAACCAGAAATAGGCCAGGCCTCACAAAGACTGAAGGCCAGTTTAGAACTGGCTTAATCCTAATTGAATCAAACCACAGTATGCTCAACCAGACAATGCTTGTATAACAGAAAGGTAATTCATTAAATGAAACTATAATACAATTTTAAAATATATAATTATTTCATAAACTAAAATATACTGGTACATTTTAAACTTTTTGTGTGTGTGTCACCTTTGCCAAGTGGGAAAGATACCAAAATTTTGAACTGAGAATATTTTTTTAAAACAGACATAAAATACTATAGCTCAGAAGTGTGAGAGAGGACTTCATTTCTGAAAGCCATCCAGAATACTTTCATCATTTAGTCTCATCTCTAAAGTCCGCTTGGTATTATATCTAAATGATTCAAACAGATCATACCATATGTAAATCCTAGACATGACTGTTCCTAGATGTACAACTGTATGATTCTGTTTCCTCATTTTACAAGGGGGTTATTTATACATACTTCTCAGATTTATATTAATGATAAAATGAGAAAATTCTGGATAAAGGGACAACAGACTGTCGAGCACATAGTGAAAGCTTTCCTCTTTCAATTCTTTCTTAAAATCAAGGTTGAATTTTCCCTCCCTTCCTCATTCTCTTTCTTTCTTCCTTTTTTCCTTCATTCGTCTTTTCTCCCCACTCCTTTTTCTCTCCCTCCTTTTTCCCTCTCCCTTCATTCTTATCTCTTCTCCACCCCCTCTTTCCCTAGGTGTGGTCATACTTTCTCATGTAAAAATTAAGGAATGCCAATCAATAATTAAGAATCAGAGTCTTTATTTCTGTTTTGTAAATAAGTTCATTTGTACTCTTTTTTTAGATTCCACATATAAGCGAAAGATGTAGAAAACAAATTTGTGGTTACCAGGGCTAAGGGGGGGAGGAATAAATTGGGATATTGGGATTGACATATACACACTATTATATATAAAATAGAAAACTAATAAAGGACCTACTGTATAGCACAGGGAACTCTACTCAATACTCTGTAATGGGCTATATGGGAAAAGAATCTAAAAAAGAGTGGATATATGTATATGTATAACTGATTGACTTTGCTGTACACCTGAAACTGACACAACATTGTAAATCAACTATTCTCCAATTTAAAAAATTTAAAAAAAAAGAATTAGAGTCTAAAACAAGATGGAAATAATTACAAAGTATTCATAAAACCACCTTTATATAAATGAAGTCTTTTAAATTGTTCTATATACCTACCTATAGTGTCCTCATTTGTTTATTTGAGCTATAGTTATATTGCTTTCATGTTCTTTTTTTTTTTTTTTTTTTGCCATTTCTGTTTCAATGGACACCTCATCCCCAATTAGAAATGCTCTTCTGGGAAATACTTTTCAGATCCTTTGAGGAAATAATCTGAGGTACATCACAGGTGAGATGGCTCAAAATGATAAGGGGCTCAGTTCCAGAGAAGGAAGCTATGAGATAAAGAACTTCTATACTTTGCATATTTAATAATTACAGCAATTTGGAATATAAATTCTACAATTTGTGTTTCCAATGTAAAACCCAGAAAATTCTTTTAAAAAGTCAAGTTATTTTCAAATTCATACAATATGTACTTATAAAATAATAAGCACATCTGGCTTATCTCTTTCCCTTCCAAACTATTTTTCTGAGGAAAATAAAATTTAATAGTTTATGAGTTTCCTTATTCAATGTCTTGGGATGAATTTACTGACTAACTTTTGTCTTATCATTCTTTGTAGTTAGAGAAAATGTTTATCTTGATTTTGATATGTATTTGAATAGGTGTGAATTTAAAACTGATACATAAGCAAAGCCTTCTCAAAGAATACGTTAAGTGGCTTATAGAAGTGTGTGTTTGTGTTGAAATCTGTCTGGATGCCTGAGATTGTTAGAGCCTTTGGAGTGGCTTGTTTTCTGTACTACCAGTGAGTAATTTTTTCTAGTGTCTGCAAGAATTGAGGTGCTTTATAAGTTTATGCATTCAACATTAAAAACATGATGTTTGCCTATCTAGCAAAAATATTTTTAATTGTCTATATTCTTGCTTGTTCTTATTGTAAAAGCAGACTTCAGTACAAAATTCACTAAATGAAACATTCATCACTGTAAATAGGTTAGTTCAAATATATATACAAAGCATACTTAGAATGTTCCTGTGTTAAAATCATGTTCATTTCATATATATCCTCATATATAGTAATATATAAATATATTGTATGTATATATATAAAAGGATGCAATGGTGTGCTTCCTTCAGATCAAAGCGTTCATTTGGAAACCTGCAGTGAGGGACTTCTTTGGTGGTCCAGTGGTAAAGGATCCACTTTCCAATGCAGGGGACGCAGTTCGATCCCTGATCAGGGAACTAAGATCCCACATGCCGCAGGGCAACTAAGCCTGTGTGCCACAACTACTGAGCTCTCATGCCTCAACTAGAGAGCCTGCGTGCCACGAACTGCAGAGCTCACACTCTCTGGAACCTGTGCCACAACTAGAGAAGAGAAAACCCGCCTGCCACAACTAGAGAGAAGCCCGCACGCTGCAATGAAATACCCCACATGCCTCAACGAAGATCCCACGTGCAGCAACTAAGACCCAATGTAGCCAATAAATAAATTAATAAATTAAAAAAAGAAAGAAAGAAAGAGACCTGCAGGGAGGTGGTTTTTTTTTTATGGTTCTCAACTAAGTCTTATCTGATAACTGTCCTTCATGAAGGGAGCTGCCCTGCCCAAGGCTCTGGCACCTCCCTGGGTATAGCTAACACTCAATGGTCAACGTGGGGGAACAAAGGCCCAACCTCTTTATTTCAATTAGGAGCATCTCTTTAGGACAATCCCAGCTCCAGAAGCCCCTGTAAGATGACCAAAAACTGTTTTAGAACTGCATCACAGTTCAACTCTTTTTCTTCCCAGTCTTCCTCCATATGCTCCCACCGGGGGTTTGGGTGATTGGGAGTTTGGAGGGGTTGTTCTAAACAGCACCCCCTCAAAAATTTCTTACATGCAAATTTCTGCATCACAGTCTGTTTCTCTAGGATCCCAACTTAAAATAGTCATCTCTTATTCTATTTTTAAATATGTTCAGTTCTAATTATTTGTCTCATGGTTTCTGATAATCCTTCTTTCCAGAGTGACATTTTTATATTCATGGCAATTTTATCAGAAGATGTTCTTAATATTTTATCTAATAACTACATCTTATTTTTATGAAGTACATAACATGTTCTAGGCACTATAATAAGTATTATGTATGACTGGCTTATATAGCCTACAAACCATCCTATGAGATGTGTGGCATTATTATTCACATTTTACAGAAGAGGAAACCCAGAAGGTTAAACAACTTACCCCAGGTTATATAAAAAGTGTCAGACCTGAATATTAACCCAGATAGAATTTTGACCACTTTTTTCTCCTAAACTTGTCTATCTAAAGGGTCCAAAATCACTAACATGCCATATTTACCCACATCAGTAGTTATATAACATTTCCTAAGAATAGGGGAGGAGATGGAAATAACCAAGCTGATCAGTGACAACAAATAAAGAGAAAATAAAGCTTGGTAACAAAAGTATAAAGAATTATCAGAGATCATTAAGCTTCTGATTTTCTGTGTTATCTTCAACAATTACAATTATTCCACTCACATTTTCTTATGCAATCTTTTTGGATTAATTGATGTCATTTTCCTAAAACATGAGAAAAAATAAAATGAAGATGCACAGTTTAACTGAGAGAGAGGGTAGGAGGGAGAGGGAGGAATAGATACAAAGGAGAGAAAAAAAGAAGGAAGGGGGAGGGGAAGGGAAGAGGAAAGAGGAAAGAAAAGATGAAGGAGGGGAAGGAAGAGGAGAAGAGGAGGCAAAAGAGGAGAAGTGAGAGGAAGGAGAAGAAAGGGAGAGAAGGCTTCACATATAAGCGTGACAGGCCATAGGGACTGTTGAATAACCTTTCCTATTGCTTTGACTCAACAAAATAATATTAATAATTTGTGCATTGGGTTAGCATTATTATGTACACTAAATATGTTTTGTTCAATAAACAATTGTCAAGCTCCTAATAAGTGTCAGGAGCTGTTCATGCTGCCGTTTCCTATGATCATATCTGATATACATAAGAGTCATATAAGGTCAGTGTTATTAGATCTATTTTAAAGATTAGTAATTTGAGATTCTAAGAGGTTAAATGACTTGCCCAACATTATACAGCTGGTAAATGAGATGAGATGTTAACCAGTCTCCAGATGTCAAATGTACAATGTTTTTCACAATGTTGTAATTTATTCCTTATTTCCATAAATGCCCTTCTTTCATATTCTTAAAAACTTTTAAATTTAAAAGTTTCTTTATCTGGGGAAATCTCTACTCTTATTACTGCTGCCTAAAAATACCATCAAATTTAAAAAGCTGTTGTGTAACATATTTTTTTCTAAACCCACAATTGACCTTTTCATTGGAAATTATATCTTGCTTTTAATTAAATTTATTCACCACCTCTATTAGACAACATTTAAAATTATGAATATATGAAAAAAGTACTCCCATGGTCTCTTCTTTGTGATAGTGATGTTACAATAATCACTAAATTCTTGGGAATTTTTCAATACTTCAGATTAATTCTGAGGAGTCTTTAATGTAACTGATGAATTACTGTTATATAAATGTAGACACTGTTTGAAATTAAATTTTATATAATTAGTAAAATCTCATTACCCATACTCTGTAACAGACGTAAAAAGCAATCTCTTAATATTGATCTGTTCTTATTTTTAATCTGGAGGAAATGTCATTCCTAGGCACAGTGAGCACACACGCACATACAGGCAAAGAATCATTGTCTGTATTGCAGATTTTCTCAAATTTGCCTGTAGCCCACCTAGCAGCCTCACCTACACAAGTTCTGAATAGCTAAAACACAAGAGCAAGGTCATTCTGCTGTGTCTGTATAAATCAGGGAGCTATGAAGACATTGAAGACTTGTGGGGCAAGCTTCCAAAAGGTAGGGTGTCCAGAGATATGAGCTCAATATTGGACACTGCTTTTGCACTTGAGATATTTATTGTTTCCTAAGGAGCGCCGAGAGGTTGAGTAGATAACACCCATGTTGGTAGCTTCACATGGTTAAGGTAGCCCAACCAACAAATAGGGCCCTGGTAATCATCCCATACTATCCTATCGGACCACAGAGAGCTGCCAGCAAGAAAGAAGAGTGAACAGCAAATAGGCAAGGTCTTTAAAAAGCTGAAAAACAACAGTGATTCAACTCAATATGACTGAATGAGATGATTACGCCCAACCCTGACTGCTGGCCAGGCATATATCAATAATAATTACGCTATTGCTGCAGATAGCCTCGACCAGAGTTCAAATAACCTCTAACGTATTTGATATCCAATGGCCAACATTCCATAAAAAATAACCAGGCATAAAAACTGCCAGGTAAATATATGAACATTTTATCTCAACAAATTGAACAATTTAGATTAAGTGGAAACAATTATTGGACAGCACAACTTTTCAAAACTGAAATAAGGAAAAAGAGAAAATTTGATTTGTTGATGTCTATTAAAAAAATTAAATCTCTAGTTAAAACCTTGCCAGGAATAATATGCCAGAGCCACAGTGAAGGACCAGGTATGGATAACAGTTGTATAATATTACCAACAACAGTATCATCCAAATTGTTTTATAGAAACAAAAAAGGGAACATTTTTCAAGACACTTTATGGAGCTAGTGTAACCTTGTTACCAATATCAAGCACTACTATAAATAGGAAAATGTAGAATAATCTCACTCACTCATGACCATTGATGCAACAATCTTAATCAACATATAAGGAAAGTAAATCTGGTAATATATAAATTGGAGAATATATCATGACAAGGTTGGAATTTTTTTCAACCATGCAGAGTTGGTTTAACAATTAAAAAGTCAATTCATAATTGCCACCACATTAACAAAATAAATGAGAAAAATGGAATCATCTAAATAGACATATAAAAGCATTTGATAAAATGCAATATTAAAGAATTAGAAAACTAGAAATAGAATGGATTCCTTTAAACTTATAAAATATATATTCTTGAAAACCCTCAGGAGACATTACTCTTAAAAATGAAATATTGAGAACTTTCTGCCTGAGAATAGGAAAAAGGAAAGAATGTCTATTATTACCATTTTCACTAAAACTTATACTAGCTATTTTTTAACAGGTTAGGAAAAATAAATAAAATATATAAAGATTGGAAAGGGACAAATAAAATTGTCATTATTCATAGTGAAATAATTATATAGGTAGAGATTTTTAAATAACTAAAAATTCTAAAAGTGTCACTGATAACAATATAAAAATCACCAAATAACTAAAAAATAAGTCTGGTGAAAGTTGTACAAGAACTATATACAGAAAAAAAATTATTGAGAGAAAATAATTTTTTAAATGGGAGATATACCATGCTTATTGATTGGAAGTCTCTCTAAAATACATACGTAAACCAAAATCAATAATATCTCAGCAAGTTTATTACAGAAATTGACAAGCCAAATCTAAAATGTGTAGGGGCATGCCAAAGGCTAAGAATAGTTAAGGCAATCTTGTAAAAAACAAGTTGAAGTCACTACACTGTATTTCAAAATCTATTATTATAGAGTTACAGTAATTAAGATAGTGTGAGACGGGTAGAAAAAATAGACCAACAGTATGAACCGTTTTGAAATAGACTTGATTTAAAGTAAAAGGTACAAAAAGTAATACTGGACTATAGTACATTTTAGGGCTTCTGTTCTTTAAAAAACACCTTCATGAGAGAAAAATGACAAGCCACCAAAATAAAAATATTTGTTACATATATACCAAAGATTATATTATGTATGGCTTGATTTGATTAAGTCTGATTTTTGCCTATTTCTTCACTGTAATTATAAATAGAACCACTTTCCATTTTCAAATGTCTCATTATATGGTCAATAAATTGTATGGTCATTTTACAAATATCTACCAACAGTTTTTTTTCCAGAATGTGTAAGTAACTCCTATTGATCAGTTGGGAAAATAATTTAAATCTGTTGAAAAATATTCAAGACTTGAATAAGAACTTTACAAAACGGATATGTCAATGGAAAATAAAAATATGGAAAATTGCTCAACACTATTTTTCATTAATCGAAAGCAAATCACAATTCAATACCACTGAACAAAAATCAGATTACTAAATTTTTTTAAAAGTGTCAAATTCGGTCTAGGGTTTCAAGCTATTACAGCTCTCATATACTGTTAAACTAGTTTGTGGTATTTAAATTATTACAACTACTTTGGAAAAAATTTTGACAGGTGAAGCTTAAAACCTAAAGATATATTTACTCTACAACCTATTAGTTCCACTTCTATTTATATAACCAAAGGGAAGCGTGTGCATATGAATATTAAGAAGTATTTATAAAATTATTCACAACAGTATTGTACAAAGAACAAAAACTAGAAACAATAGTAATATACATAACCAGTTGAATGGATATATATATAGTTTTTTTGTACTATATATTTATTTATTTAATATATAGTATAGTGAGAATTTATGCAGCAATGAAACAGGATATGCTATTGCATCACATGATGTAAATGTATCACATAATACAATGTCAATTAAATAAACCAGACTCAGTGGAATTTACACTGTGTGATTCCGTATATATGAAATATCAAGAAAAGGAAAATTACGTTCTAGAAATCTGCAAATTTCCCATTTGGGAAGGACAATAAAAATATTAAAAGGGAGTGTGCACAAGAAGACTTCCAAGATGGTGGTAATGTTTTACCTTGGGTCATGGTTTCCATGTATGTGATCATTTTGTGGTGTGTAATAAAACTGCAGTCTGAATTTGCATACTTTTCTTCATTATACTTCAATAAAATGTATTTTAAACATATTTCAATAATTTTTAACAACTTTCCCTTTTCACAGGGCATCATAATGGCTTCTAATAAAAGAAAATGAGTTCCCTACATTGGCAATGTGCCCTTCTGTACCTCACTTCTTTGAGGCATTTTAATGGTTGCTGAAAATGAAAGTGAACCTCAAACTGCATGTCTTTAAATTTTAAAAGTGCGGGATATAACAGATTAAGATCAACCAAAAAAAAAAAAAAATGGATATAACCAAAAAAGAATGTTTCACTTTAAGTGTGGTCAAAGTATTTTGAATTTTTCGCATAAGTATGTTGTCCTCCAAAGTGTGTGTGTGTTTGTATGTGTGTGTTTGGGAGCTGGGGGTATGTGTACACATTTTTTAAATCACTGGCAAATACCTATGAAGACAAATCTTCTCTCTCTTCCTAGGAAACTTTTAAATTTCTTCTTCTTTTAATCCTATTTCCATATTAATTTGAAACTTTTAGTCCAAATGGTTGCCACCCATTGGATGGTATTGGTCCAAGCAGGCTTCAGTCACTCATTTAAATATATCTATGTTGATACAGTTCATTTTTGGCTGGACTGAGGAATAAATCAAGACCAGAGTAACTATGTGATTGGTCAATGCCACAAATTTAATAGGGGAGGAAATGGACAAAGAAAATAAAAGCATTCGAAAGGCCAATTGCATTTTGATATTGGCTAGTATAGATCAAAAGCAGGTAATGTGAATCTTAGCTGGCAAATCATTTTCCCTCTATGAGATCAAATGACAGGCAAGAGGGTTTCAGTGGCAAACAATAACATTTGTTTAATTTAGACTAGAAAACTTAATTTCAACTTCAGGTGTATAATACTAAAACTGGTTTCCTTGGGGTGAAAGAGACTCCTTACTCACTAGATGAGAAAAATAAGTTGAATTTTAGTGAATATAAAGAAGAAAAAAAGAAAAGGGTATTTTGTTCAATCAGTATATCTCACCCCAAGTTGAAATGTAAAAAATAATCATGATCGTATGTAAAATTAGATTGTTCAAGTTGAAAGGTTAAAGGAAAAGATTTGAAGTCAATCTTTATCCCATCCCACTTTATTTTCCATCTTAGTTTGTTTTGCCAACATTAGTAACATTTGCAAGTTGAAGCAAATCTCTGCAAAGTAATGAAATCCAGAATCTGTTAAAAAACAACATTGGATTTAGTGAGTCTGGCCATACCTCACTTTAAAGATACAGAGATTAATTTCTAATTATTCACAGATATGGACTGTTTGAATGGCAGCCTTTCATTTTAGTATGATTGTATCATTTTTTAAAACTTTATTTGCTTTATTGTCCATCCCTCCTCCTGTCTTCTGGGAAGAACAAACCGCACCCCCCCCCCCCATTATGATACTCCACTCTCTTTCTAAATATGAAATTTTTACTGACAGCCTCCAATCTCAATTGTTTTGCCTACCTGGAAAGAATCATGGATATAACTGGACTATTCATAGCACCAATTGCCTTAATCTTAGGGCTTATTTCAGACTAGCCATGTGCCCAAGCTGGACCTGAGCCACGTTGCAGGCATTTTCATGTCAAGCAGTATAATTGGAGATGTGATCCAAGAGCCATTGATGGCAATCCTTCTCAATGTATACACAGAGCTAGTGAGTCGGCTATAGAAAAGTGGGAAACCAGCATGTATAAAACAGCAAAGATTTAAATTTGAGACAACTCATTTTAGTTATACCATATGCCTGGATCCATTTGCTCTTAGCAACACTGATTTCATGAGCCCCAAATCCTATCTGTTACATAAACTGAGGTTGGATTATTGTTGCTTGCAACAGAAAGAATTTGTAATATAGAAACTGGGATCTGGAAATAGGAAATTAACTTGGTCACGGAACAATGAGTATTTTTTCATCCCAGTAAGAAAGATGTTAATCCGTGTTAGACATTAAACAGTTTCTTAAATTATTATCTGGAATATCTTGAAATTGTTCCCTACAAGGCTGGATATTTTGGAAACCGAGTATAGAAATGTCAGCATAAATTATTAGAGAAACGCAAATCAAAACTACAATGAGGTACCACCTCACACCACTCAGAATACCCATCACTAAAAAGTCTACAAATGACTAAAAAATATACAAAAGACAAATGCTGGAGAGGGTGTGGAGAAAAGGGAACCCTCTGACACGGTTGGTAGGAATGTAAATTGGTGCAGCCGCTATGGAAAACAGTATGGAGATTCCTCAAAAAACTAAAAATAGAGATACCATATTATCCAGCTATCCCACGCCTGGGTATATATCTGGACAAAACTATAATTTGAAAAGATACATGCCTCCCTATGTTCATAGCAGCACTATTTACAATAATCAAGACATGGAAACAACCTAAGTGACCATCAACAGATTAATGGATAAAGAAGATGTGGTATATACATGCAATAGAACATCACTCAACCATAAAAAAGAATGAAATAATGCAATTTGCAGCATATAGATGGACCTAGAGATTATCATATTAAGTGAATTAAGTCAGAAAGAGAAAAACAAATACCATATGATATCACTTGTATGTGGAATCTAAAATGATGGCCCACAGGTACACGAAAAGCTGCTCAACATCATTAATTATCAGGGAAATGCAAATCAAAACCATAATGAGATATCATCTCATACTTGTTAGAATGGCCATTATCAAAAAGGCAAGAAACAACAAGTGTTGACGAGGATGTGGAAAACAGGAAACCCTTGTGCCCTGTTGTGGGAATGTAAATCGGTGCAGCCACTATGGGGAGCAGTATGGAAGTTCCTCAATAAATTAAAAATATAACTATTATATGATCCAGCAATTTCACTTTAGGGTAGTTACTTGAAGGAAACAAAAACAGTAACCAGAAAAGATATATGCACCCTCAATGTTCATTGCAGCATTATTCACTATAGACAAGATATGGAAACAAGCTAAGTGTCCACACATGGATGAATGAATAAAGAAACTGTGAGATATATACATATATAGATATAGATATAAATTTTTAAAAAATCTTTATTTATTTATTTATTTTTGGCTGCGTTGGTTCTCTGTTGCTGCACACGGGCTTTCTCTAGTTGGGCTACTCTTCGTTGCGGTATGCGAGCTTCTCATTGCAGTGGCTTCTCTTGTTGTGGAGCATGGGCTCTAGGCACACAGGCTTCAGTTGTTGCAGCATGTGGGTTCAGTAGCTGTGGCTCGTGGGCTCTGAGCTCAGGTTCAGTAGTTGTGGTGCACAGGCTCAGTTGCTCTGCAGCATGTGAGATCTTCCCAGACCAGGTATTGAACCCGTGTCCCCTGCATCAGTAGGCAGATTCTTAACCACCTCGCCACCGGGAGAGTCCCAGATATAGATATTTCAGCCATAATAAACTATGAAAACTTGCCATTTGCAACATGAATAGAGCTTAAGGACATTATGCTAAGTGAAACAAGCCAGACTGGTGGTTTCCACAGGCAGGGGCATGGGAGAAATGGGTGAAGATGGTCAAAAATTAAAAAGAAAAAAAGATGCAGTTGATGTAAAACAGAGTTTTTGAACTATATTCCAAATTAATGTTATATATATGTATATATATGCATATATATGCTAATGTATATGACATAGGTATATTATACATAATATATATAAAAACATTGATGAATACCTGTTATTTCCAGAATAATGAAAATAAAATGACATATTCTAAATCTTTAAGATAAAATCAAATATAAGCATATTCAATACAGCTAGCTCAGCAGGGGAAAGTGCTCCATATAAGTCACTCTGGAACCCGCTCTGGCAGGATTTTTTAGGAGAAAAATCTCTAAATAAAGTATTATCAAATTAAGTATAGCAATGTTAAAAAGTAAATCTTGGAGGAGGGGGCAAGATGGCGGAAGAGTAAGACGCGGAGATCACCTTCCTTCCCACAGATACAGCAGAAATACATCTACACGTGGAACTGCTCCTACAGAACACCCACTGAACGCTGGCAGAAGACGTCAGACCTCCCAAAAGGCAAGAAAATCCCCACGTACTTGGGTAGGGTAAAAGAAAAAAGAAATAACAGAGACAAAAGAATAGGGACGGGACCTGCGCCAGTGGGAGGGAGCCGTGAAGGAGGAAAGGTTTCCAGGCACTAGGAAGCCCCTTTGCGGGCAGAGACTGCAGGTGGCAGAGGGGGGAAGCTTCGGAGGAGAGCGCAGCCACAGGGGTGCGGAGGGCAAAGCGGAGAGACTCCCGCACAGAGGCTCGGCGCCAACCAGCACTCACCAGCCCGAGAGGCTTGTCTGCTCACTCGCCAGGGCGGGCGGGGGCTGGGAGCTGAGGCTCGGGCTTTGGTGCTAGCCGGGAGGGAGTCCGGGAAAAAGTCTGCAGCTGCCGAAGAGGCAAGAGACTTTTTCTTGCCTCTTTGTTTCGCGGCGCGCAAGGAGAGGGGATTCAGAGCGCTGCCTAAACGAAATCCAGAGACGGGTGCGAGCCGCGCGGCTATCAGCGCGGATCCCACAGCAACAGGGGCGCAGAGGGAAAAACGGAGAGATTCCCGCACAGAGGCTCAGCGCCGAGCAGCGCTCACCAGCCCGAGAGGCTTGTCTGCTCACCCGCTGGGGCAGGCGGGGCTGGGAGCTGAGGCTCGGCTTCGGTCGGATCGCAGGGAGAGGACTGGGGTTGGCTGCGTGAACACAGCCTGAAGGGGTTGGCGTGCCGCGGCGAGCCGAGAGGGAGCCGGAGAGGAGGTCTGCAGCCGCCGAAGAGGCAAGAGACTTTTTCTTGCCTCTTTGTTTCGCGGCGCGCAAGGAGAGGGGATTCAGAGCGCCGCCTAGATGAACTCCAGAGGCGGGCGCGAGCCGCGGCTAACAGCGCGGACCCCAGAGACTGGTAGGAAACGCTAAGGCTGCTGCTGCCGCCACCAAGAAGCCTGTGTGCGAGCCCAGGTCACTCTCCACACCGCCCCTCCCGGGAGCTGGTGCAGCTCACCACTGCCAGGCTCCCGTGATCCAGGGACAACTTCCCCGGGAGAACACACAGCGCGCCTCGGGCTGCTGCAACGTCACGACGCCTCTGACGCCGCAGGCTCGCCCCGCCTCCTCCATACCGCTCCCTCCCCCGGCCTGAGTGAGCCAGAGCCCCCGAAGCAGCTGCTCCTTTAACTCCGTTCTGTCTGGGCGGGGAACGGACGCCCTCAGGCAACGTACATGCAGAGGTGGGTCTAAATCCAAAGCTGAACGCTGGGAGCTGTACGAACAAAGAAGAGAAAGGGAAATCTCCCCCAGCAGCCTCAGAAGCAGCGGATTAAAGCTCCACAAACAACTTGATGTGCCTGCATCTGTTGAATACCTGAATAGACAACGAATCATCCCAAATTCAAAAGGTGGACTTTAGGAGCAGGATATATTAATTTCCCCTTTTCCTTTTTTTGGGAGTGTATATGTGTATGCTTCTGGGTGAGATTTTGTCTGTATAGCTTTGCTTTCACCATCAGTACTAGGGTTAGGTCCGTCCATTTTTTTTTTTTTTTTTTTTTTACTTAAAAAAATTTTTTTTTCCTAATATATGCTTTCTTAATAATTTTTTCCGTATTTTCTATTTTTAGAAATTAAAAAAATTTTTTAATAAGTTTTTTCATATTTTTTATTTTAAAAAATTAAAATTTTTTTTAATAAATTTTTTTTAAAAATCTTTTTCTTATTTTTTACTATAAAAAAATTAATAAATCTATTTTTAAAAATTAAAAAAAATTTTTTTCTGAATACATTTACTCTTAATAATTTTTTTTCTTATTTTTTATTATAATAGCTTTATTTTATTTTATTTTATCCTCTTTTTATCTTTCTATTTTTTTCTCCCTTATATTCTGAGCTGTGTGGATGAAAGGCTCTTGGTGCTCCAGCCAGGCATCAGGGCTGTGCCTCTGAGGTGGGAGAGCCAACCTCAGGACACTGGTCCACATGAGACCTACCAGCTCCACGTAACACCAAACGGCAAAAATCTCTCAGAGGTCTCCATCTCAACATCAAGACACAGCTTCACTCAACGAACAGCAAGCTACAGGGCTGGACACCCTATGCCAAACAACTAGCAAGACAGGAACACAGCCCCATCCATTAGCAGGGAGGCTGCCTAAAATCATAAGGCCACAGACACCCCAAAACACACCACCAGACGTGGACGAGCCCACCAGAAAGACAAGATTCAACCTCATCCACCAGAACACAGGCAATAGTCCCCTCCACCAGGAAGCCTACACAACCCACTGAACCAACCTTACCCACTGGGGACAGATACCAAAAACAACGGGAACTACGAACCTGCAGCCTGTGAAAAGGAGACCCCAAACACAGTAAGATAAGCAAAATGAGACGACAGAAAAACACACAGCAGATGAAGAAGCAGGGTCAAAACACACCAGACCTAACAAATGAAGAGGAAATAGGTAGTCTACCTGAAAAAGAATTCAGAATAATGATAGTAAGGATGATCCAAAATCTTGGAAATAGAATAGACAAAATGCAAGAAACATTTAACAAGGACGTAGAAGAACTAAAGAGGAACCAAGCAACGATGAAAAACACAATAAATGAAATTAAAAATACTCTAGATGGGATCAATAGCAGAATAACTGAGGCAGAAGAACGGATAAGTGACCTGGAAGATAAAATGGTGGAAATAACTACTGCAGAGCAGGATAAAGAAAAAAGAATGAAAAGAACTGAGGACAGTCTCAGAGACCTCTGGGACAACATTAAACGCACCAACATTCGAATTATAGGGGTCCCAGAAGAAGAAGAGAAAAAGAAAGGGACTGAGAAAATATTTGAAGAGATTATAGTTGAAAACTTCCCTAATATGGGAAAGGAAATAGTTAATCAAGTCCAGGAAGCACAGAGAGTCCCATACAGGATAAACCCAAGGAGAAACACGCCAAGACACATATTAATCAAACTGTCAAAAATTAAATATAAAGAAAACATATTAAAAGCAGCAAGGGAAAAACAACAAATAACACACAAGGGAATCCCCATAAGGTTAACATCTGATCTTTCAGCAGAAACTCTGCAAGCCAGAAGGGAGTGGCAGGATATACTTAAAGTGATGAAGGAGAAAAACCTACAACCAAGGTTACTCTACCCAGCAAGGATCTCATTCAGATTTGATGGAGAAATTAAAACCTTTACAGACAAGCAAAAGCTGAGAGAGTTCAGCACCACCAAACCAGCTTTACAACAAATGCTAAAGGAACTTCTCTAGGCAAGAAACACAAGAGAAGGAAAACACCTACAATAACAAACCCAAAACATTTAAGAAAATGGGAATGGGAACATACATATCAATAATTACCTTGAATGTAAATGGATTAAATGCTCCCACCAAAAGACACAGACTGGTTGAATGGATACAAAAACAAGACCCATATATATGCTGTCTACAAGAGACCCACTTCAGACCTAGAGACACATACAGACTGAAAGTGAGGGGATGGAAAAAGATATTCCATGCAAATGGAAATCAAAAGAAAGCTGGAGTAGCAATTCTCATATCAGACAAAATAGACTTTAAAATAAAGAATATTATAAGAGACAAAGAAGGACACTATATAATGATCAAGGGATCGATCCAAGAGGAAGGTATAACAATTGTAAATATTTATGCACCCAACATAGGAGCACCTCAATACATAAGGCAAATACTAACAGCCCTAAAAGGGGAAATTGACAGCAACACAATCATAGTAGGGGACTTTAACACCCCACTTTCATCAATGGACAGATCATCCAAAATGAAAATAAATAAGGAAACACAAGCTTTAAATGATACATTAAACAAGATGGACTTAATTGATATTTATAGGACATTCCACCCAAAAACAACAGAATACACATTTTTCTCAAGTGCGCATGGAACATTCTCCAGGATAGATCATATCTTGGGTCACAAATCAAGCCTTGGTAAATTTAAGAAAATTGAAATCGTATCAAGTATCTTTTCCGACCACAACGCTATGAGACTAGATATCAATTACAGGAAAAGATCTGTAAAAAATACAAACACATGGAGGCTACACAATACACTACTTAATAATGAAGTGATCACTGAAGAAATCAAAGGGGAAACCAAAAAATACCTAGAAACAAATGACAATGGAGATACGACGACCCAAAACCTATGGGACGCAGCAAAAGCAGTGCTAAGAGGGAAGTTTATAGCAATACAAGCCTACCTCAAGAAACAGGAAACATCTCGAATAAACAACCTAACCTTGCACCTAAAGCAATTAGAGAAAGAAGAACAAAAAAATCCCAAAGCTAGCAGAAGGAAAGAAATCATAAAGATCAGGTCAGAAATAAATGAAAAAGAAATGAAGGAAACAATAGCAAAAATCAATAAAACTAAAAGCTGGTTCTTTGAGAAGATAAACAAAATTGATAAACCATTAGCCAGACTCATCAAGAGAAAAAGGGAGAAGACTCAAATCAATAGAATTAGAAATGAAAAAGGAGAAGTAACCACTGACACTGCAGAAATACAAAAGATCATGAGAGATTACTACAAGCAACTCTACGCCAATAAAATGGACAACCTGGAAGAAATGGACAGATTCTTAGAAATGCACAAACTGCCGAGACTGAACCAGGAAGAAATAGAAAATATGAACAGACCAATCACAAGCACTGAAATTGAAACTGTGATTAAAAACCTTCCAACAAACAAAAGCCCAGGACCAGATGGCTTCACAGGTGAATTCTATCAAACATTTAGAGAAGAGCTAACACCTATCCTTCTCAAACTCTTCCAAAATATTGCAGAGGGAGGAACACTCCCAAACTCATTCTACGAGGCCACCATCACCCTGATACCAAAACCAGACAAAGATGTCACAAAGAAAGAAAACTACAGGCCAATATCACTGATGAACATAGATGCAAAAATCCTCAACAAAATACTCGCAAACAGAATCCAACAGCACATTAAAAGGATCATACACCATGATCAAGTGGGGTTTATCCCAGGAATGCAAGGATTCTTCAATATACGTAAATCAATCAATGTGATACACCATATTAACAAATTGAAGGAGAAAAACCATATGATCATCTCAATAGATGCAGAGAAAGCTTTCGACAAAATTCAACACCCATTTATGATAAAAGTCCTGCAGAAAGTAGGCATAGAGGGAACTTTCCTCAACATAATAAAGGCCATATATGACAAACCCACAGCCAACATTGTCCTCAATGGTGAAAAACTGAAACCATTTCCACTAAGATCAGGAACAAGACAAGGTTGCCCACTCTCACCACTATTATTCAACATAGTTTTGGAAGTGTTAGCCACAGCAATCAGAGAAGACAAAGAAATAAAAGGAATCCAAATCGGAAAAGAAGAAGTAAAGCTGTCACTGTTTGCAGATGACATGATACTATACATAGAGAATCCTAAAGATGCTACCAGAAAACTCCTAGAGCTAATCAATGAATTTGGTAAAGTAGCAGGATACAAAATTAATGCACAGAAATCTCTTGCATTTCTATACACTAATGACGAAAAATCTGAAAGTGAAATTAAGAAAACACTCCCGTTTACCATTGCAACAAAAAGAATAAAATATCTAGGAATAAACCTACCTAAGGAGACAAAAGACCTGTATGCAGAAAATTATAAGACACTGATGAAAGAAATTAAAGATGATACAAATAGATGGAAAGATATACCATGTTCCTGGATTGGAAGAATCAACATTGTGAAAATGACTCTACTACCCAAAGCAATCTACAGATTCAATGCAATCCCTATCAAACTACCACTGGCATTTTTCACAGAACTAGAACAAAAAATTTCACAATTTGTATGGAAACACAAAAGACCCCGAATAGCCAAAGCAATCTTGAGAACGAAAAATGGAGCTGGGGGAATCAGGCTCCCTGACTTCAGACTATATTACAAAGCTACAGTAATCAAGACAGTTTGGTACTGGCACAAAAACAGAAATATTGATCAATGGAACAGGATAGAAAGCCCAGAGATAAACCCACGCACATATGGTCACCTTATCTTTGATAAAGGAGGCAAGCATATACGGTGGAGAAAAGACAGCCTCTTCAATAAGTGGTGCTGGGAAAATTGGACAGATACATGTAAAAGTATGAAATTAGAACACTCCCTGACACCATGCACAAAAATAAACTCAAAATGGATTAAAGACCTAAGTGTAAGACCAGACACTATCAAACTCTTAGAGGAAAACATAGGCAGAACATTCTATGACATACATCACAGCAAGATTCTTTTTGACCCAGCTCCCAGAGAAATGGAAATAAGAACACAAATAAACAAATGGGACCTAATGAAACTTAAAAGCTTTTGCACAGCAAAGGAAACCATAAACAAGACCAAAAGACAACCATCAGAATGGGAGAAAATATTTGCAAATGAAGCAACTGACAAAGGATTAATCTCCAAGATTTACAAGCAGCTCATGCAGCTCAATAACAAAAAAACGAACAACCCAATCCAAAAATGGGCAGAAGACCTAAATAGACATTTCTCCAAAGAAGATATACAGATGGCCAACAGACACATGAAAGAATGCTCAACATCATTAATCATTAGAGAAATGCAAATCAAAACTACAATGAGATATCATCTCACACCGGTCAGAATGGCCATCATCAAAAAATCTAGAAACAATAAATGCTGGAGAGGGTGTGGAGGAAAGGGAACTCTCTTGCACTGTTGGTGGGAATGTAAATTGATACAGCCACTATGGAGAACAGTATGGAGGTTCTTTAAAAAACTACAAATAGAACTACCATACGATCCAGCAATCCCACTACTGGGCATATACCCTGAGAAAACCATAGGTCAAAAAGACTCTTGTACCAAAATGTTCATTGCAGCTCTATTTACAATAGCCAGGACATGGAAGCAACCTAAATGTCCATCGACAGATGAATGGATAAAGAAGATGTGGCACATATATACAATGGAATATTACTCAGCCATAAAAAGAAATGAAATGGAGGTATTTGTAATGAGGTGGATGGAGTTAGAGTCTGTCATACAGAGTGAAGTAAGTCAGAAAGAGAAAAACAAATACAGTATGCTAACACATATATACGGAATCTAAGGGAAAAAAAAGCCATGAAGAACCTCGTGGCAAGACGGGAATAAAGACACAGACCTACTAGAGAATGGACTTGAGGATATGGGGAAGGGGTGGGGTGAGATGTGACAGGGTGAGAGAGTGTCATGGACATATATACACTACCAAATGTAAAATAGGTAGCTAGTGGGAAGCAGCCACATAGCACAGGGAGATCAGCTCGGTGCTTTGTGACCACCTAGAGGGGTGGGATGGGGAGGGTGGGAGGGAGGGAGATGCAAGAGGGAAGAGATATGGGAACATATTGTATATGTATAACTGATTCACTTTGTTATAAAGCAGAAGCTAACACACCATTGTAAGGCAATTATACTTCAATAAAGATGTTTAAAAAAAAAAAAAAAAAAAGTAAATCTTGACCAGTTATTGTTTTTTAATTATCCAAAGGTAAATTAAAATTATAAAATTTATTAATATAATTCACTTCATTAGCATATCCAATTATATAAAATATAACAGATGCAAAAAGCTTTGATAAATTTAAAAAGAAACTAAATACTCTCAGTATAAAATGAAATGTGTCAGTGTTCAGGGTAAAAATGGTGTTCAATTTTATACAGAATTTATGGCATTTTTTAGTCATTAAGGTACAAAATTGAATTTGTACTATATAAGGAGGAAATCTAGAATCTAGACCTTTTCTAATATTTATCAGAAAAAGGCAAACATTAACTTGGAACTGTACTTTTTAATGGAAAATGTGGAACACCCAGAAAAAATTTTCTCTGTAAGAAAAATCTGTAAGTAGTATAGTTGCTTCTTTAGTGAGCATTTTTTAATTCCATTCTTTCCCTAAGAAAAGCTATTCCCTACTGCAAGTCTTATATTTAGATAATAACAATCAAGGTCATTTACTCAATCAAAAAATCACATGGATTCTATTTTACAGAAAAACTGTTGCTGAGGCAATTATTAAGAATGTTGACATTTAAAATCATATTCAAATGTTGATAGTGAGTATTAACGTAAGCTCACTTTCTTCCAATATAGCAAACCTATTCTTTATACCTATGGAAGGTTTTAAGTAAGTGAAAAGCCATGGATACAGTAAAGATGAGTAAATCATGAAAACAGTAGTGTAAGCAGGGGTATTTAACTCCTTTTTCATCATAGATCAATAGGAAATAAGTTATTCTTTGTTATAGTTTATGTTCATATATATTTTCTTTCCTTGTGTTTCAAGTGTGTTAATGTGTATACAGGGGAATAAAGACAAAATACAATATTCGAGAAATATTATTTGTGAACAAATATTTAAAGAACTGATATAAACAAGTGAGATATTGGTTAAGTTTCATAATAAAACTCAAGTTTATAAACTGCTTCGTTAGATGGAGACCACTATTCTCTGATTTTATTTCAAGAACATGAAATTTTCAATCAGAAAGTTTATATTACACAGTAGTCATACGTACAAGAGATTTTTCAATATTATTATTATGTTTTTAACATATTTATTGGAGTATAATTGCTTTACAATGGTGTGTTAGTTTCTTCTGTATAGCAAAATGAATCAGCTATACATATACATATATCCCCATATCCCCTCCCTCTTGCGTCTCCCTCCCACCCTCCCTATCCCACCCCTCTAGGTGGTCACAAAGCACCAAGCTGATCTCCCCGTGCTATGTGGCTGCTTCCCACAAGGTATCTGTTTTAGATTTGGTAGTGTATATATGTCAACACTTGCAAAGTAATGAGGAAGACTATAATATCAGATTCCTCTGAGTTATTTAAGAAGCTGAAACAAAATCATTCTCAAGACTTTGTGCTGATTAGTAGGAATATTCAGTTGGAAGTTTTCTGTATCTAAACATATCTTACTTATAATAAATTTCTGAAACTAGTACCTAGAAAAGTATTTACTGCAGTCAAGTACTTCCAAAGGTCCCATGCAAAATTACTAAGAATTTTCATAGAACAAAAACTTGCTTTATTTTTAATACACACTTGTTACATAGAATTGCCAATGAAAGTTTGAATGTCATCAAATTAGCTTTCTTTATATAGTGTGATAATTGAAGGTAGAATGGTCAGTATAGTGCAAATGAGTACTAAGGTTTGTGTGTGCATGTGTTTTCTTATGTCAGTGATGATTTTGATAAATCTCTACTTACAGGCAAAAAGATAAACTAAATAACTATTGGACAATTATCTATGACATATTCATGTATTCTTGTGTTTCTAAATTAAATGAGATTATATATAAGAACAGCCTCTATAAAACACAAAACCTTATACGTGTAAGGTATAATGTTATTACTGTTGACTCAATTATTTAACTATATAAATTATTTTAGTGAGTTCTGGTTATGTGCCAGGCCTATGATGAGACTCTATTTAAGAAATATATCTTACCTATGTATTCCCATGCATCTCCATATACATCATTTTTTAAGGGACATATCTGGTACTATTTCTGACTATTTTTTGGTGTAGAGATTTTTGTCTTAGAACGCAAATCTTTTTACATAGGTACAAGGGCTCTTTAACCTTTATCATTTTAGTCCACACCCTCTTCTTTAACAGCTAGCATCTATATCAGTTTCCCTAAACTTCCTCTGGCTGAAGGATTCTGCTCTGCCTGAGGGCATAGGAGCATAGAAGTACCTGGGAATTAATGCCCTACCCTCCACCCCAATAAGAATTCTCTATGACCGACTGGTAGAGTTGGTGGGATAACTCTAAGGCACATTTTGATACACTGTATCCCAGAGAGACCAGTAAGGTTAAGTTTTAGCTGACCACTTTGGTAACTTGCCTGATAATGCACTTTTTAAATTTCTTTTATTTATTTGGATTGCTGTTCTACTTATGTCTGTATATTAGTTTTAATTACTAGTGTTTGATTGTGTTTATTCATATGTGTGTGTACATATTCAATTAAATTCATTACTTTTTACATATAATAAATTAATATAATATATCCAATATATTGATGAGAATTAAATCCCTTAAGCCTTACCACACTGTCCTAAGAGTGTACTTGTCCCTCTCTTGAAGTTGCATAGCTATATTAATTTTGAGGTATTCTGCCTTATCTAGTGCATTTGACCCTAAATCTAAAATAAATGTAAAACGGACTTTCATTAAGAAAACAGAAATCGATTACTAAAATTGCTGAATATGGATGATCATAAAACAAAATAAACATACAAGAGTTTTTTTTAAAAATTTTTATCTATGACAAAATTAAATCAGATTTATTAAGTCCTGATACCAATATAATCTGAGTTAGTTTGGCTAAATCTCTAAGACATTACCAAAATTGTCATTTTGCTTTGTGTTGAGTAGAACTGTGATTAACAGTAAAATAGTGTCTTTTATGATTTCTTTATTATTATTGACTATTTAAAAAATTACTCTGAGGACGGGTGAATACAGATCAAATGCGACTTCCATATTCTGATGCAACAAAGCAGATAACAGATAACATTCTAATTTCCAACAGTTTTTTCTTGACTTTAATAAGGGGTAAAGAATAAAGCTACCAACAACCCCTTTAAACTGGTCAATTGATCTTGTATTTTGTTTGCAGAATTCAATTTCAATAAATTTGAATCTTTCTTTTTTAACAAAGGACTTTCCAGACTTTGATGTAATGCGTTTACAGTAAATCTCCAAAATTTCAATTATTGAGAAGGTAAGGGGACAGACATCTCTAAATTTTAATAATCTAAGCTATCAACAAACACCAAATTGGGTAGATAGGAAGAGAAAATATATCTGAGGAGTTTGTTGCTCTTTAAAAAAGTCATCTAACTAAATCAATAATTTTGCAGTTAAGATACTGAACAAAGACTACTTTCCTTGGTAGCCTTTATATGAAAGTTTTGAGGTCAATTGAAAAGCCTCAAATCACTGTTTAGCATTCATACACAGTTCTTTTCTATATACATTGAAGACATTTCTCATAATGTTGATTTATAAATGCACTTAAAAACGGCAATTGAAAAGAATGCTCTTTGGGGTGAGTATCGGCTGTGGGAGGAACAATCAAAGACAGAGGCTTCAACTAAACTTCCTAGTGTCAGAAAATGCAGTTATATCAATTTGAGTATTTTGATACATAGATTTCAATCTAAGAACTGCTGTGTTTAATGCTTTTTTTTCCCCTCCCAGTTCTATTCCTTTCATACGTTAAACAGCGTTTCTGAGATGAATAGCTTTTAATACACAACTGTTTTAGTGTAAGTAGTGAATAGAGCAATGAAAATAACTTGGAGTTGTTCTTGTTATTGCTAAACTCTTAAATAGAAAGGTAATGAACTTAAGATCCAGTAAGAAAATAAATGTTTGGTTAAATGCTAACATCAACAGATTAAACTTTTTGCAGTAAATTATAGGGTTTTTTTCCTAAGATCACTTCAAAAATAATGTTTTTCCAAAGAATAACTATTAAATTTAGAGAAAAAAAATCAGCAACTTCAGACCCAAAATATCATAATTCTCTTGCATTAAGCTTTCTACATATTTATATATTATGTGAAAGATTACATATGTGGATATTATTTCTGAAAGATTGAGTGAATAAAAAAGTAAAAATCTCAATATAAAAACCTCTGTTTTCTTTGCAAATATATATTACTCATACGATCTCCCTTTGTTCTGTGATAGCTAGGAAAGAGGTTTTCTGAGACTAAATAGTCTCTCAAGTGTAGGGACTATGATATATACTTCATTTGTTAGTTATAGCTCTCAAATATTCTTCATTTTGCACAATAGATAGCTAGTTGCTAAATGAACTGATTAATCAAAAGCTGAGGATATATGTATTTTTTCTTTCCCACAGTGAGGGAAAGTAGAGAGTCTATTATATAGTCTTTAAAATTCTAATCCAAAGACATAATTTTCCATTAAGATGTCTGATCTAAGAACTGGGGACCCAGACTAGTTCCATTGTCAATTCTCAAGTTCTAAGGGATGAAAATCTCACAATTATTTTTGATTTGATAATGTTTTTATTTACCTGGCCCATCATAAATCACTATTCACATTATGTTTATATTTTCTTCATGGTTCTCCTCAAACTATTTTGTTAATTTAGTATTTTGGTGGGCCTATATGTATTCAAGTTCCTTTCACATTAATATAATTATTAGCATATAGTAGACATTTATTTTTGAAATATTAACATATATTGAATAAATATTTAAATAATTTAAGTAGATAGTCTAAGAACTTCAAATAAATCTGTTGTTCTAAAATTTACAAGTAATTTATATTTTAGGGAAAAAGAGCTTTTAGTTCTTTTAGTGAATTTAATTTTCTTTTTTTGTAGTAATTTTGGTTTTGGGTGATGCTGGCCCCATAGAATGAGTTTGGGAGTGTTCCTTCCTCTGCAATATTTTGGAAGAGTTTGAGAAGGATGGGTATTAGATTTTCTCTAAATGTTTGGTAGAATTCACCTGTGAAGCCATCTGGTCCTGGACTTTTGTTTGTTGGAAGATTATTTTTTTTTAACTTCTTTAGTGGAGTATAATTGCTTTACAATGGTGTATTAGTTTCTGCTTTATAACAAAGTGAATCAGCTATACATATACATATATCCCCATAACTCCTCCCTCTTGTTGGAAGATCTTTAAACACAGTTTCAATTTGATTACTTGTGATTGGTCTATCCATATCTTCTATTTCCTCCTGGTTCAGTCTTGGAAGTTTATACCTTTCTAAAAATTTGTCCATTTCTTCCAAGTTGTCCATTTTATTGGCATAGAGTTGCTTGTAGTAGTCTCTTTCGATGCTTTGTATTTCTGCATCATCCATTGTAACTTCTACTTTTTCATTTCTAATGTTATTGATTTGAGTCCTCTCCCTCTTTTTCTTGATGAGTCTGGCTAAAGGTTTATCAATTTTGTTTATCTTCTCAAAGAACCAGCTTTTAGTTTATTGATCCTTGCTGTTGTTTTCGTTTCTGTTTCATTTATTTCTGCTCTGATCTTTATGATTTCTTTCCTTCTACTACCTTTAAGTTTTGTTTATTCTTCTTTCTCTAGTTCCTTTAGGTGTAAGGTTAGATTGTTTATTTGAGATTTTTTCTTGTTTCTTGAGGTAGAATTGTATTGCTATAAACTTCCATCTTAGAACTGCTTTTGCTGCATCCCATAGGTTTTGGATCGTGCGTTTTCATTGTCATTTATCTTTAGGTATTTTTTGATTTCCACTTTGATTTCTTCAGTGATCTGTTGGTTATTAAGTAGCGTACTCTTTAGCCTCCATTATGTGTGTTTTTTACAGTTTTCTTCCTGTAATTGATTTCCAATCTCATAGCATTGTGGTCAGAAAAGATGCTTGATATGTTTCAATTTTCTCAAATTTACTGAGGCTTGATTTGTGACCCAAGATGTGATCTATCCTGGAGAATGTTCGGTGTGCACGTGAGAAGAAAGTGTATTCTTCCACTTTCAGGTGGAATGTTCTATGAATATCAATTAAATCTATCTGGTCTATTATGTCATTTAAAGCTTGTGTTTCCTTATTAATTTTCTGCCTGAATGATCTGCCCATTGGTGTAAGTGAGGTGTTAAGTCCCCCACTATTATTGTGTTACTGTCAATTTCCTATTTTATAGCTCTTAGCATTTGTCTTACATACTGAGGTGCTCCTACGTTGGGTGCATATAGATTTATAACTGTTATATCTTCTTCCTGGAATGATCCATTGATCATTATATAGTGTCCTTCCTTGTCTTCTGTAATAGTCTTTATTTTAAAGTCTATTTTATCTGATATGAGTATTGCTACTCCAGCATTCTTTTGATTTCCATTTGCATGGAATATCTTTTTCCATCCCCTCACTTTCAGTCTGTATGTGTCCCTAGATCTGAAGTGGGTCCCTTGTAGACAGCATATGTAAGGGGCTTGTTTTTGTATCCATTCAGCAAGCCTGTGTCTCTTGGTTGGAGCATTTAATCCATTCATATTTAAGGTAATTGTTGATATGTATGTTCCTATTACCATTTTCTTAATTGTTTGGATTTGTTTTTGTAGGTCCATTTCTTCTCTTGTGTTTCCATTTAGAAAAGTTCCTTTAGCACTTGTTTTAGGGCTGTTTTGGTGGTGGTGAATTCTCTTAGCTTTTGCATGTCTGTAAAGCTTTTGATTTCTCCATAGAATCTGAATGAGATCCTTGCCTGGTAGAGTAACCTTTGTTGTAGGTTCTTCACTTTCATCACTTTAAATATATCATGCCACTCCCTTCTGGCTTGTAGAGTTTTTGCTTAGAAATCAGCTGATGACCTTATGGGAGTTCCCTTGTATGTTATTTGTTGTTTTCCCCTTGTTGCCTTCAATAATTTTTCTTTGTCTTTAATTTTTGTCAATTTGATTACTATGCGTTTTGGCGTATTTCTCCTTGGGTTTATCCTGCTTGGAACTCTCTGCGCTTCCTGGACTTGGGTGGCTATTTCCTTTCCCATGTTAGGGAAGTTTTTGACTATTATCTCTTCAAATATTTTCTCGGGTCCTTTCTCTCTCTCTTCTCCTTCTGGGACCCCTATAATGCAAATGTTGTGTGTTTAATGTTGTCCCAGATGTCTCTTAGTCTGTCTTCATTTCTTTTCATTCTTTTTTCTTTATTCTGTTCCATGGCAGTTAATTCCACCATTTTGTCTTGCAGGTCACTTACTTGTTCTTCTGCCTCAGTTTTTCTGCTATTGATTCCTTCTAGTGTATTTTTCATTTCAGTTTTTTATGGTTCATCTCTGTTTGTTTGTTCTTTAATTCTTCTAGGTCTTTGTTAAACATTTCTTGCATCTTCTTGATCTTTGCCTCCATTCTTTTTCCAAGGTCCTGGATCACCTTCACTATCTGTATTCTGAATTCTTTTTCTGGAAGGTTGCCTATCTCTACCTTCATTTAGTTGTTTTTCTGGGGTTTTATCTTGTTCCTTCATCTGGTACATAGCCCTCTGCCTTTTCATCTTGTCTATCTTTCTGTGAATGTGGTTTTTGTTCCACAGGCTGCAAGATTGTAGTTCTTCTTGCTTCTGCTGTCTGCCCTCTGGTGGATGAGGCTATCTAAGAAGTTGTGCAGGTTTCCTGATGGGAGGGACTGGTGGTGGGTAGAGCTGACTGTTGCTCTGGTGGGCAGAACACAGTAAAATTTTAATCCACTTGACTGCTGATGGGTGGGGCTGGGTTCCCTCCCTATTAGTGGTTTGGCCTGAGGCAACCCAACACTGGAGCTTACCTGGGCTCTTTGGTGGGGCTAATGGCAAACTCTGGGAGGGCTCACGCCAAGGAGTACTTCCCAGAACTTCTGCTGCCAGTGTCCTTGTCCCCACGGTGAGCCACAGCCACCCCTTGCCTCTGCAGGAGACCCTCCAACACTAGCAGGTAGGTTTGGTTCAGTCTCCTATGGGGTCACTGCTCCTTCCCCCTGGGTCCTTATGCTCACTCTACTTTGTGTGTGCCCTTCAAGAGTGTAGTCTCTGTTTCCCCCATTCTTGTCAATGTCCTGCAAACAAATCCCAGTAGCCTTCAAAGTCTGATTCTCTGGGAATTCCTCCTCCCATTGCCAGACCCCCAGGTTGGGAAGACTGATGTGGGGCTCAGAACCCCACAGTCCAGTGGGTGGACTTCTGTCGTATAATTGTTCTGCACTTTGTGAGTCACCTACCCAGCAGTTATGGGATTTCATTTTATTGAGATTGCGCCCTTCCTACCATCTCATTGTGGCTTCTCCTTTGTCTTTGGATGTGGGGTATCTTTTTTGTTGAGTTCCAGTGTCTTCCTGTCAATGATTGTTCAGCAGTTAGTTGTGATGCCAGGGCTCTTGCAAGAGGGAGTGAGCACATATCCTTCTACTCTGCCATCTTGAACCAATCTCTCAGTTTCTTTTAGTGATATTATGTTACCTTTATAGTCTGTTTTTTTCATCCTGTTGAAGCAATATGATATGATTGACATTATTTCTGCTACCTAAAGGAGATGAAGTGACTGCAGTGAAATACCACCTACCTGTTTTTTCTAGAAACATCAAACAATAAAATGACTAGAAACAACAGAGTTCAAGGCACAGAAAAGTGGAATTGTTTACAAGTCTTGAACAAGGGCAAACGGGTACTAGAAACACTAGATTGAGATGGATAATTAGAGTATTATGGTTTTTACATACCAAGGTAGTATCTTTCATAGTAAAGGCATATGTTATTTTTTCATTTTATATTACCCGTGGGAGTAGAGATCACATTGTCTATAGTTTACAAGGGCTGTTGCAATAAACATGACTGTGGTAACAAGCAATGCTAACTTTAAAAAGGATTTGGAGTCCCAATCTACATAAGATTATAAAATTTTGCAGAGACAAATGATTGTGTAAGAATATCAATGGCCTGACACCAGACTCAAAGAACTTATAATAAAACACAATAAGAATTAAGATTAATATAATAAACATATTTCCAAGAGAAAAATAATTCATCAGATGTATTGGTCTGTTAGTGCTACCATTACAAATTTCCACAGATTGGGTGGATTAAACAAATGAAATTTATTTCCACATAGTTCTAGAGGCTAGAAGTCCAACATCAAAGTTTAAACAACACTGGTTTCTTTCTCCTTGGCTTATAAATGGCAATTTTCTTCTGATGGCATTGCATGATTGTCCCTCACCATGTGTCTCTGTCCTAATCTTTCCTCCTTATATGGACACAAGTTATTGGATTAAGGCCCATCCTAATGACCTGATTTAACCTTAACTACCTCTTTAAAAACCCCATCTCCAAATACAGTCACATTCTGAGTTACTAGGATTTAGGACTTCAAAATATGAATATAAGAGGGATGCAATTCAGCCCATAACAGCAGAGAATGAGCACACAAGTTCAGGAGATGAGGGACCATGTTTATTTGCCCAGTATCACAGACAAAACTGCAAATACATTAAATTAATTTATACCTAGACATTGTGTAGTATGTGAGACTAAGTCAGGCCCTTTGGATATTTGAGTAATTTGTTGACTTTGATTAATCTCTTCTACTTTAATTTCTCTTCTAGTATAAAAGTGTTGTAAATGTTCTTCTATGATACGCAAATGATCGCATTTTGTGAGACAGCCTCCTTTGGCGTCATTTTTCTAATGCCCTTATATAGCTAGTGCTTTGCATATTTACCTGAAAGAACAACATGGCAAATTTGATAATATGCTCTAGGTTCCAAGCTAACCAGGACCTTTCCTACACGACTGTCTATCACTTATTACTCACCATTGTTATCTGGTTCAAGGAAAGCATATTATGTTGGTAATTAAAGAAGAATGCTAAAGAGACACTTGCCCCTTATTTAGTGTCTGATGAGTGTGAGATACTTTCATTTTATGTTCCTCAATCCAACCCAGAACTTTCTCTCAGTCATCACAAAAAGATAATCTCATGCTGGTGCTTAGCAACCAATGTAGAAGCTATACAATTAGGTCATGTAATAAAGAAAAAGTAAGCCTTTGATGACACCTGTTCTGTACATACTTAAAGGCAAACTGAGTCTGACAATCGTTCATGTAAAATATAAATTCTCTAGGGGCTAAATCTTACTACATTTACGTGAAAGAAAAAATAATAATAATGTGATTTTAAAGATGACCATGTTACTCTGAAATACTGTGTGTAACAAGCAAATTAATTGTGTAAAACATGTTTATTTCTAGGGAGGAAGGTGGCATATTAACGCCTGGAAGAGATAGGATTATTTTGGAATGTTTCCAATTTTTGTTTACTTAGTCTTTAAAATTTTATATCAAAGAATACACTATCTTCTTTTATATTTATATTATATTCACTTTGCAAGAATTTAAAATAATCATCTACATAAAAAAATCTCTGTTTTGCATATTACAACAATAAAAATATATGTAATACTGTTTCCTAAATGATGACAGTGAATGATGACTGGAAATAAAGTATATGTACAGATAAATTTAGAATGTAGGGAAATTGGGAATTGGGATCATAAAGGAATTGAGTGCAGTTTGGAAGAGAGCCACCCAAATTCATAATTGGTATGTTACTGTGCTCTCACGGATCATTTATAATTATCTTATGACATGGTTGATGGTGGAAATGGGCACCAGAGCAACGTGCAAGCAGGCGTAGCTTAATTTATTTTTTACCTTCAACAGCAGATCAATTTATTTATGCATTTGGGGGAAATGGAATGTTATGTATACCTCTCACTTTATTGAGATCTGTGCTGTAGTTTACTATGTGAAAAATCTCACTATATATTGAAACTGTAATAACCTATGCCAATGGGATTCAAGATTTGCATTGGCTATATGATATCCACAGATAATCCCTGCATTTTATAGTAATGAAGTTGCAGTCTTCCCTTTGGCCAATCTTATATTATTTAGAACTAAGAAAATTCCCTAGACTGACTGACTTTAATTTCATTTTTGATATTTCATCTAATCTACTATGGAAAAAACTGAATAAGTTTATGAAAAAAGAGAAAGAAAAAATATTTAAATGACATGTCCTTCCTTTTGTACAGCATCTAAAATTCTAAGCTGATCTTATATGCCCTCTCTTTGAAAAGAGCAGGTGGTACCACAACCTGTTATAAGAGAAGAAAACTTACAATATAAAGATAATGTATATGAGTATTTCTAAAATAAAAACAACTGTGTGCAGATTTAAATTAATGTGAGTTAGATTTTTTAAATGTATGAAAATGAATGTGCTTCTTTCAATTCATGATACAAGGGGACTTACTGAAAATGTTTGATGATTTTAATCCAAATGAACAAAAAATGTTTTGTTTTTTCAAACCGATGGTGTATTTTCAATATGACATGATATGATAAAATAATTTTTATAATTGCATATATATGATTATATGCATATAATTGATTGTCTATGATATATTTACACTGTAGGAAAATAGAAATTTTCATTGTGCTTTGAAAGCTAAATATGCATAATTGATAGTACTGATGCCCATTATGATATTAAAAAGATATGTTAAGAAGCAGATGAGTAAATGAAAATGCCTTTAATTAATTATATGCAAATACATTCGCATGAATATCAAGTGGATACTGAAAGGAAATAATCTTCACTTTCTCTATTATTCTAAGATTATTTCTGAGTAGAGGTAAAATCACATGTATTGTTTAAATGATGAAATGAAAGAAATTGTACTAAGGGTTTATATGGCTAGCTTTTAAGGAGGGTTACAGAGTTTTATGGTCAATAAAACCTATAGTTAGACATAATGAAAGGAAGGCAAAGTCTATGAAATATTATGCTTTGACATTTTAATAGCATTAGGTCAAGAAGGAATTTTATTTCAATATGCCATATTGTCATATTCAATTAAATAGCACTCTTAGAAACAAATAGGTCCAGAAAATTCTGTTTTTATTTTGCTTAGTTTTTTTTTTTTTTTTTTTATGAACAACTAGCATGATGAATTCTGAAATTATGGTGCTATAGTGTTTCTATCAAACCTATAAAATAAATCGAATTTTTTTCAGAACAACTTTAAAATGATGGAACCTGAATGATTTAGGAATTATAAAGATAAATATAAAAATGTTTAGTTTTTTTAAGTTCAGATTTTTAAAAACTTTTTTTAAAAAATAAAAACAAAGCAGTAAAGATAAACATCTGATGGATATCAATAAGAACAGTAGTGAATGCATATATAAAAACACCTAAAATTGAAATTTATTTAAATTCATCTTTGTGTTTCATAACCACACACACATATGCACAGATATATCATCTTTTGCAAATCTGATTTCATCATATGTGAAGTAGTTATTTCAATGAGCTCTAGAGCTGAGATTATTTCCATCATGCTTAAAAATTATTCAGTTTTGTATTTTATGAACCCTGTTTATCTTATGAAACATAAACAAAGAATCAGTATAATATTTCTCACAATTTAAAATTACACTTTGCATTCGGTGATATAATGAATGTGAAGTAAGCAACTGTCGATTATCTCTATGGCACTGAGTGCCTTGTGAGAGACAAAGTTAATAAATATGAGATTCTTTATGTAGCTTCTATACAATAGTAACATTGGTCTACAATCTTATAGTTGTCAGTGTTTCCTTTTTTTCAATTTCTGTTTTAGTTTTAAGAGGCAAATAAGTAAAATGCTTTGTACAGTGCTTTACAACCTATGTATACATGAACACATCCAAAGAGTCAATAAACATTTGTTGAATGTATTTGTTTATAAACCAGTTTTGAATAAAGATTCTAATGAATTAAATGACTCAATCTCCTAAAATATAGTGTAAAACATAGGGGAAATATTCCAGGACTTAAGGAAAGATATGTATGGATATTCTTACATTTTTTCCACAGAGAAGTTCTATAGACTATAACTCAGAATTTTATCTAATTCTTTTCTGCAAAGGTACAATTCAAGAAATAAGGCTTTCCTTTTTTTTTTTTTCCAAGTCAAAATCCAAAGAAAAGCAGAAAAATATAAAGATAGAAGTGTTCCTAGAGAAGACAGACAGTTGGAAAAAAGCAATAGCCTAATATTGAAAATATGCCAAAGAATTAAAAAATAATCACAGCACTAATAAAACAAAGCAAACTTAGTTTATTCCAGGTAGTTTTCAATAACATTTGTTTATAATAATGAATCTAAGAAATCACAGAAAAGCAAAATAACAAGAAACACATTGAAGATTTCCATAAATTAAAGTATTAATGATTTATCAGGAGAATTTCAGCTATCCAAAAATCTTCTAATGTAGAATACCTCTTCTCCAGATGCCACTAAAAAAGTATGATTGTATGTTGTGTGTATATATATATATATATATATATATATATATATATATATATACACACACAATGTACATTATGTATACATATATATTATCATTTAATGCAGTTAGATACTTTTATAGAGTTGAAAAAGACCTTAGAAACCCTCTGATCCAACACCCATATTATATATATACATATATATATATATTTTTTTTTAAACATCTTTATTGGAGTATAATTGCTTTACAATGGTGTGTTAGTTTCTGCTGTATAACAAAGTGAATCAGCTATATGTATACATATATCCTTATATCTTCTCCCTCTTGCATTTCCCTCCCACCCTCCATATCCCACCTCTCTAGGTGGTCACAAAGCACCGAGCTGATCTCCCTGTGCTATGCAGCGGCTTCCCACTAGCTATCTATTTTACATTTGGTAGTGTATATATGTCCATGCTACTCTCTCACTTCGTCCCAGCTTACCCTTCCCCCTCCCGTGTCCTCAAGTCCATTCTCTACATCTGCGTCTTTATTCCTGTCCTGCCCCTAGGTTCATCAGAACCACTTTTTTTTTTTTTTTTTTTAGATTCCACATATACGTGCTAGCATACAGTATTTGTTTTTCTCTTTCTAACTTACTTCACTCTGTATGACAGACTCTAGGTCCATCCACCTCACTACAAATAACTCAATTTCGTTTCTTTTTATTCCATTGTATATATGTCCCACATCTTCTTTATCCATTCACCTGTCAATGGACGCTTAGGTTACTTCCATGCCCTGGCTATTGTAAATAGTGATGCAATGAACATTTTAACACCCATATTATAAATATAGGCAAAATTTGGTGACTTGCTGCAAGTCATGAAGGCCATAAAATCACTGGAAATTGAAGAGTGCTGTTCTTTTCTCCTTTCTCTTGTCATGGCCCTTGAAGTCCAGGAAGCTGCCAACCTTCTGAAGCTTTCAGGATTATTATTTCATAAATGTTCATTAAGTACCAGTAAACCTTTAATATAAATTCATAAATAGCCCTCATATAAAGTAATGCCTGGGGCGTAATACATTTAACTATCAAAAAAGCATTAGATAGGATGCCTCTAATGCCTGGACGTCGATGATTCATGTCCATCTTACTCTGTGACCTTGAGTGAGGTTTGGAACTTGCCTTTGTTTCAGTTTCCTCATCCATGGCATGTGTATTGATGGAAGGAATTTTCACATATTAAGGTATGGGGATGTCATTCTGGCTTATACATGATTTGACTTGGGCTTTATGCTAACTATAACAGTCTGACTTATGGCCTTTCAAACATATATTGCACATCTGCTCTAACTGTTAAAAAAAAAAGAATGCATTTACCAGATTGTTTAGAATGTCCACGTTGAAGATAAAGATAAATGCCTCCCCTTCTTATGACACCAATGTTAGTACTCTTTCAAATATGATGTTCCATTCCAGACACCAAAGTCACGCTGACAGGTTGTGTATGGGCAAATCTGCCTCTTTGGAACCTTGAAGGAATGTACCCCTGTCATGTTGATGTTTCTTCTTTGTTATGAGAAGATGTAAAACTGTGGTTCAGGCACCCAAAATGGAGCCAGGTGGCCATTGCAGATGTGATTTCAGACACGTTCCTGCATCCTGAGGACTTGAATTTTCTGAACTGTATCAGACTCAAGGACACCAACAGTCATTCTCAAAACAAAGTCGAAAGCAGCTGCCAGCTGGAACCCTATGGTCTCAAGGTCTCCCCTTGTAAAAATACAACCACTTAAAACTACAGTCAATCCTTGCTTAACAAGCACCCTTACTTCTTGCCAGCTCCAAGCCTAATTCTTGACAAACAATTTGTGTAACTTTGTGTGTTTTGCCTATATAAGCATCCCCCATTTTGTAGTCTGGAGGAACACCATTCAGGTGCTTCTTGAATCTGTGTCTCACAAGCTATAGTCCTCAGTCTGGCTCAAATAAACTATCGTCTAATCCTTAATATAGATTTTTTGTTGATTATTTGTGTCAATAGTATCATAATGTTATCCTCACCTGGTTGTTGGATTGCACAAAGAAAAATTATATTGGTTCATTCAAAAAAAAAAAAATACTTTTTCTACCTTCTAGAATATAATGAGGAAGAGAACATGTGTGTCTTGTTCATTGCTTTAAATAATGTGCCTGGTGTTCCTAGGCACTCAAATATTTGCTGAATGAATAGATGAATAAAAGCTTGGCACCCATGGGATAGAGATGCCAGAATGTCTGGGAAAGATATACTCCTTGCTTCCATGGAAATTTTAGCTCAGAATGTATTAATAAAATAAGAAAATAAATTTAAGAAAACTGAAACAAACTGGGAATAACATAATGTACCTGACCTTACAGAGCTCATAGCACAGCATGTTATTTCTGATAAATTATTTTCTTCTAAGATAAAACATACCTCCATCAACCTTTTCAGGTTGAAAAGGTTGAAACAAGGACTTTCTAACTCCATGTAAAAGAAACCATGCTGCTAGTGTCCTGTGAAATTCAAAAGAGAAAATATTTTCAATAAAGGTCTGGTAGTAGATGATGCAGAAACAGTGTAGTGATTTATTTGATTCAATCTGAAAAATCAGCCAATTAGGGGCTTTGTATATATATATATATATATATATATATATATATATATATATATATATATGGTATATACATATGTACATATATATGGTATGTGAGATATATGTATGTACTATTTTGCTTTTAAAGGTATAAAGAGATTAAGTGTATATAATCTGAGCTCCCTTTTTAACTGTGCTAACTCATTTCCTATGGGTATGAACAATAAAATTGAAATTAATTTGCCTTCTGTAAATTATGAGTGTGCACGTGTGTCTGTAAAAGCATTGATTACTTTACCAGCATTTTCTCTTTCTTCTTTATTTTCTAGTGTTATGATAGAAAATGTCTTTTAATTTCCTAGATTGAATTATATTACCAAGGTCTAAATATTCTTGATTCATGATATGGAAGGTAAAAAATAACACTTAGTGATAATAATAAAATGAAACATGGCCTTCATAAAAGAATATATTTTCAAAGCAGCAAAAATTAAAACATAAAATTCCCATTAACATTAGTGGAAATGTCACATTTATTGCCTAGCAGTCTAGACTATAATTAACGTTGATTTTTTTTTTATTGTCAAAGATGATTATCTAAACAATTATAGCTTTTTTGATTTAAATATTTTTATCAGAAAATATTTTACACACTGTCATTTGCAGAATATTATTGTTTGACCTCCTAAAGTATACATGTTCCCATTGGAAAGATTTATTAAAGTGGAAATAAAAGCTCTGCAACAGATCACATTAATACTGCATGGAAACAACTGATGTTCTGCAAAGGTAAGAACACTGGACATGAATCAGTAATTTTGCTCATTCTTTCCCTGGTAAGAAAAGCCTGGATAAATTTGCATTTTATGTTGTTTCTCAAGTGTTTGTGTGGGACTGTTTTTCCTAAGCTTGTGCAAGAAATAATGTAATTGTATTTGAGACCCCAGTAAGTCCAATAGAGAGGGGGGAAAAAAAGAGATCACACATTCAAGGTTCAGATATTATCTTGTTTTGTTTAGACATTCAAATGTCTAATAATATATACCAATCTGAAATGTTCCCACTCTTTTCATCAGTTTGAATGAAGTGAAAACGGCAGCTTATAAATATGTTTAGGATCTGAAGAATTACACTTTTATTTAAATCTTGTCTCAGAATTATAGAGTACTCACTGCACACTTTCATTTTTTAATAGGAGTTTGTTTTTTTTTTTTCTTTTTTGTACAGAACTTCCAATTTTAAAAATGTTTGAATAGTGGATTTTATAAATGGAATTAAAAATAAAGTGGAATTTCATTTTCTCAGGTAAGAACAAAATGGACTGGGATCAAGTATTAGCTTGCAAGCTTTCAATAAGGTGAATAAGCAACTTATAGAAACAGCAAACTTAATTTACAATGGGGATAGAACTTTGCACTGGCATTTTGAGTTTTCTTTGCTACATAGTAACCTGATAGCTTTTCTTTTGGCAAATTGGTTTTGTAACAATTTATTTGTGGTTGTTTTCTCTCAATAAGGTTATAGAGCTTCACACTGACTTCAGTGTAAAATGTCTAGATTCTAACTGCAAGCACTACTGGTCTATTGTTTCAGGATTCAGAGAGAGAGAACAAAAAAGAACATATTACACCACTGGAGATAAAAAGTGAAGGTGACTGCAAAGCTGTGACTCTCCCAATTTATCTTATAATATTTAATAACTCAGTAAGTATATTAAGGACATATTATAAGTCAGAATATTATGGAGTTTTCCCCCTCACAGTGTAATTAAGGACAATTTAGTAAAACCCACTGATATTTATCCTATTCATTCCACTAAACTGGAAACTTTTTGAATTATGTATACCTTAGTAACTAATATAAGTCCATATGTAGCCAAAAATATTGTATATTTTCTATCCAGCCAAAGGAGTATTTTCATTTTGAACATTTACCTAGAGAATACTATATGATTGAATTGTGATTATCTTTGAAGTCACATGGTTCAATTCTCTTAAGTCTGGTAGTAATTTCCTCTATTCTACATCTATTTTTCTTCTTAGTGACACAGATTTTATTACAATACAAAGTCATCAGTTCAGTTACAATAATAATATTTAACAGTTCTTTCTACATGTCATAAATTCTTTATAAAGGTTTACCACTTTCTCTCATTTATCCAAATGCTAACTCTTGCATTTGGTACTTACTGCCATTGTCAATTTTATATACGGAAAGATGTGAAAATACTTGTCTGTTCCACAGTTAATAAATCAGGATTCATGGATTCAATCCCAGGTAGTATATTTCCAGAGACCACATCTTTAGTCACTGAGCCAATCTGTAACATCAATTATTAAAGAATTGCTCTTCATATTTACCTTTAATATGGAGCTTAACCTGACCTGCCATATCAGAGCTACTTGTAACAATTTATTCCTCTTTCCATAATACAGACCTTCAGTGATTAGAAGACATCAATTTTCCTCTTTCTATGTTTTCTGTCACCAAGCTATATATCTAGCATGCTTAACTGATGTAGTTTTCAGATCCTTCTCTATATTGTTTATACCTCTCCCCCCATACACATATGTGCCGTATTTTATTGCCTCATTTAAAATGTGATAACCTAAGGATCAAATCAATTATCTGATTTGACAAAATAAGGGCATGGTAGCCAGTGAAGCTATAGTTTTTCATAAACTCACTAGACCTATGATAGTTTTATGAGTTACAAATTAGAAGAATGATTAAGTTGATAAAAATGTCATATATCAGGCAGATCATGAGATTTTCTAACCTGAAATTACTTATTTCATATACTCTGTGGTGGACTAGAAAGTTATCTCAAAAGCTGGACTGAATTGTATGTTCTAAGGATTTACTATTCCTAACTTACTCTTTTCTGTCTTTACTATATCTCATATTAAGAATAGTTTCCCCCCAAATAAATATTAATATTAAAACAACTTGAATAACAAAAATTTTATTCTATGGAATTTATGATTTTAAATTACATCTTATTAAATTACATCCTTAAAAATATGCTATCCTTGATCTGTCCTTAAGAGAGTTTTATCACTATACTCCACTTGCTTTTTGATATAAGAAAGGAAAAATGAGGCTACAGTTTTAAATCTATAAGTAATTTTTTTAGCTTGTGTTTAAACCGACTCTTATAAAGTACTTACTCTTGTTCTATGATCCCTTAGAATTCTGTATTTACTAACATTAGTTTTGTAGTCACATATCATATCACCAACACCCAACACTCCAAGAAATAGCTTTTCCATGGTTGAATTGTTTTCTTTTGCTTTGCATTATTTTATCTATGGAAACATGCAGGGAATGTCCTAATATATTTGATAGCTAAATAAGATCTAAAATGTCGAAAAAATATTAATGTATTGAGCACCAAATACATAAGAAAGCTAATAAGACAAACATTAAATCTGCAGAATCTATTGCCAAAAGTGTTATAAAGTTCCTACTATAAGAGAGTTTGTTTATGACCATAAATTCATGGAAGATGGGGACAAAAGGTGGGGTAGCTGAATAAAGCAGGTTACTGTCTTCTCTGGAAGCCAGAGGTTCTGTGCAATCTACTCCTGTCACATTCCAGAGGGGAACTTTATTATTAATTCATCAACATGTTGTCTTTCTGCAATATTGAAAATTATCTTCTAGTAGAAATACCATACTGTCACAGTCCTTTTTCTATTAATCTTGGTTTCAGAGACAAACATTCAAGAAGAGTCTCTTCTATTGTCAATATCTTGTGATGTTTTGCCCCATTCACGTTAATTTCCTATGTCACCCTTTCAGTATTTCTAACATGGTGTGTAGTCAAACAACCGCTCAGGAAATCTACACTTTACTACTTCCTATCTACTTAGTCTTCACCATTTCATGTATTTCCAAGTGCCTATAATACTCCAGAACTATACTGAATAATGGGGGAAAAATGATGGATAGAATAAAGATTTCTTCCACCATGAAAAGTAGTCTAGTGGAGAAGATATACAATAAATGGGTATATTTAACAATTGCTTCAATACACATAAAATATATTTCCATGGGAAGATATCTGAAAGATATAACCAAACTCTGAGGAAGGTCAGAGGAGAAAAAAAAGCCTATGAACATGCCAGGAAATAAGAGGAAGTTGGGCACTCACAGTGAATTGCAAACAGCACTTTACTGATGAAAATGCAGTGTTCAAGGTCGAGTTCAATAAAAGTAGAGACGAAGAAGAAAGCTAAAGATCATACAACATGTATATTTTACCAGTTTTAAGAATTCAAGACTTTACCTTGAAAGTTATGGGGAATCATTGTAAGCTGGGGTTTTGTTCATTTGTTTTTTAGTTAATTATGATTATATTCTTATACAGGCTGCTAGCATTAGCCTGACTCAATATCTAATGTCAGGCTTTCCTCTGAGACAGGTGACATGGGGAGCAGCTGGAACAGTGCAGATTCATCCATAATCCCTTTCTGCTGTTCCCCACCATCAATGATCCATCTGTTTATTTTCTGAACAATTAGTGATTCCAGGTTTTAAATAGTTCAGTTTCTACCCAGTTTATCATCAATAAACCAGGAAAAGAGTCCTTCAGAAAACAGCCTCAACTTCTGAACCACAGCTGCTGCTTCTACTAAAGAGAGACAATAATCCTAGTACCATCTTATCTCACTGGATTGTAAAGATCAAAATGAAAAACTGCAAGGAGACAAAATCTGCCCCCATATACTCCAGTAACCCCTCCCCAGAGCTGGGCTAAGTAAATAGGAATCTGGTTTCATGCCTGAACCTCTCAGACACTTCAGAAGGTGCCTCACCCATCTGGTCTGGGCTACAGGGTCTGGCTCAGCTCACAGTGCCCTTTCTCTTCCCTGTATCCAGGTGCCCTCTCAGAAGAGCCACTGATTCTCTTCCGTGGCACTTCATTTCTCTCTTCTCTCCAACAAACTAAACTGTTTTTCTCTTTTTTCTTCTTTTTCTTTTGCTGTAGCAGTTAATTTTTCCAACTACCTATAGAACATAGGTGGTTTTAAAATAAAATAAAATAAAATAAAGTAGTAGATGTCAACATCAGATGCTTTGGCAGGAAGAATCTTAGTGACCAGATGAAGAATGGGTGTCCCAGCAGGCAGTGAAGGGACAGCAGCTGTGTGTCCTGGGGGATCTTGAGTTTCAGAGCAGCAGGACACAGAAGAGTGCAAGGAGGAAAATCCTGGACACCACAAAAGGCATATAGCTGGAGAAAAACTGGGTTTCGCCTGAGGTACAGACCTGGACAAGCTAAACAGGCTCTGAACTCAGACGGCTATAGCCTCAGGACCTCCACTCTCCCTGGGCCGGCCAATCTCCATGCCAGCTTCAGTTTCCAGCCCTAGAGGCTCCAAAACCCTCCCACCCTCCATGCCTCCACAAGGTGGTGTTTTCCTTGGCAAGATGTGCAATCATATCTAATTATTCCTGAAGAGATGATGTTTAAATGTGGCAAAAATCCAGTGACTTATTTCAAAAATGAACAGAGGCAGACACAACAGCTCTGATCAAAGAAAGGAGAAAATATCTGCCATGGTTGAGCTCTATAAGCTCACCACCAGCAAGGGAAACACAGGTCAAAAATGTCACCTTAGCTGGTGCTTTTTGTGAGTGGAATTATCCAGGAGCTTTTAGGTACTGAGTCTATTTCCAAGCTCTAATACTGATCGATAAGAGAGATATTATGACTTGGTCCCATGTATATTCATAACATGTGTGATATATGGGATGATATACCTCTCCCAGCATGAGAGATATTATTTTTATTTCACAGAAATTAGTAGTGTCTAACAGCATTATTTTCTGATAGATCCACATACTTCTCCACTATAGCTGGTAGCAAACACTGATGGGTATATGACAACATTCCTGATGTTAATCAAATCATATGAAGATCTAGCATGAGCTTAAATTACAGAAACAATTTCACTACCTCTGCATAATCTATTTTATAAAATATATCCATGAATATGTATTATTCTCTGCCTCCCTTTAAGATTTTGGCTCTTAGTGCCTAGTTGTGCTTTTCATTTAATTATCATGCTTGGGTTTCCACACCCATTATGGACCCCACCATTCATAGTCTTTCATTAGTTTTGGTAAATTCTTAATTATTGTCTCTTCACATATTTTGCTGCCATGTTCTCTCTCTTTATTCTTTCTGGGACTCCACTCAGACATATGTTACACTTTTAATATTGCTCTAGCTCTTGGATCAATTTTTCCTATCTTTCCACTATTTATTCCCTTTTGTTTTCTTATTAACATTGCCAGGTTTATATTTCAGGTTTGAACGAGTTTCATGACAAAAAAGGAACTTACAATATTTTTTTCTTCTATTCTCTAAAATAATAAAATTATGTCATAACCAAGGTTTTCTTTCTAATAGAAGTTACCCAACATATTATTTTCCAGTGCTTTATTTTCAATTACTTAGATTGATTGTTTTTTCACCTTTCAGATCTATCTTTTCTGTAAAGAGAGTTGGACCTACTTTTGAATCCACTTGCAATATGTTTTATGTGGATTTTTCCCACTTGGGTTCATGACTATAATACCTATACTTAAAACAATGTGGTTAGGGAATTTTAAAAAATAAAAATCAATGCTTAAAGGTAAAAAACTGAATAAAATTCATAAACCTGGTTAACAAGTCGAGAAACAACAAACAGTCCAAAACAAACAAGTTGTGCATTATGGTAATAATAGTGTCTTCAAGAGACAGCGCTTGAAAACAAGAAGTTGCTTTTTATGAGCTGAGTTTTTTCTTATTGGCTGGGACTAACACTGGATTCAGTACTGTGGATCTTCTACTGAAAATTGAAAGCAGGTAAGAAATTTAGCATGAAGAATTGAGAAATAAAACCAAAAGGCAAAACCTCATTGATGCCACAATATTTTTTTTTCTAATTTATGCTACTTAGGAGTTGGATTGTCTAATTTTATTGGCTTCTAATACACTCCACTCCTGGAAGGTAATCATGAATCATAGGGACAAACAATAAGGTGAGGAAAATACATGCATAAGGTAAACAGAGAGGATAACAAGAAGAAAAAGACAGAACACATTATTTTATCTCCTAAAAAATAGTAAACACATATATCATGAAGAGGTTACACTTGTACTTAAAGGTTTTAAAAATATTTTCAAGAACCTGATGCAGGAAATGTCATTGACTTAATTCTCAAAATGATTTTTATATGGTGTATTTGTTTTTGTAGTGAGGTTGACTTTCCCAGTATGAGAAAGAAGCAGCAGATATAAACATTTAAAACAAACACACAAAAAGTGTTAGTCTGGGCCACCAGCTTTTGTAATCTTGGGGATTAGATTAGAAAGGAGCAGAGCAAATGAATATTAGGATCACAGAAGTATGGAAAAACTATGGGCTCTGCCTCTTATTCAAAGTGTTTCTATGGATTTTGCTTTTCAACATATTTGTTTCTTACTGAAAGCAATTTTTCTATTACTGACAAATCCATCATTTTTTTTCTATTTCTTCCTCTCCCCACATCTCCATTTTTTGAGAAATCCATGAGATGAAACAATGCATGGGATGTAATGGGGCGTAACCCAAGTGTGCTGTGAAAGGGAACAAATCAGAAGGAATACTGCTTGAGGTCAGCATCTCATGTGTTCATTATTCCTAGATCTGTGAGGTAAGCTGACAGGCAGAATTGTCTGCTTCATGGAGTACCAAGTGATCTTTTCTAAGATAGACAAGTGAGAGTATTTGCAATACAAACCTTAATAATATTACATCTGCTGTGTTTCATTTATATTAACATAGGAAAGGTATGGTAGTAGTTATAGTATATAGCGTTGGGGTAAATTTATACTATTTCATGGCATTTGTTAAAAATAAGGATTGAAAAGAAACAAGAAAACTCTTATGGTCAGTAATATAATACACAGAATTTTCACCTCAAGTCACCAGTTTGAATAGGACTATATTTTCAATAATATAAATTTGTCAGTTGCAATGTAATTACTTTACTTATTATATATTAGCAAGCTGGTTCAGTTTTTGTGGAAGTAAAATGTCACCATTAAAAAAAAATAGACAACAAAGTTAACATATTTTTTCTTGGTGATAATGGTGATTTTGTTAAATGCTATATTTGTGTGGACTTAGAAACTGACTTCTTGTATTTTCTGTATATGATACGAGTATGTCTAAAACAACAAAACAGTTTGAACGTTATTCTATGTAGATTTGAATATTTCTTTTTTTTTATTGGAGTATAATTGCTTTACAATGTTGTGTTAGTTTCTGGTGTACAATGAAGTGAACCAGCTGTATGCATACCTATATCCCCTCCCTCTTGGACCTCCCTCCTCCCTCCCATCCCACCCATCTAGGTCATCACAGAGCACTGAGCTAAGCTTCCTGTGCTTTATAGCATGTTCCCGCTAGCTATCTATTTTACGCATGGTAGTGTATATATGTCAATCATAATCTCCCAATTTGTCCCACCCTCCCCTTCCCCCACTGTGTCCACATGTCCGTTCTCTATGTCTACATTTCTATTCCTTCTCTGAAAATAGTTTCCTTTCTACCATTTTTCTAGAATCCACATATATGCATTAATATACGATATTTGTTTTTCTCTTTCTGGCTTACTTCTATTACCTTCTGGAACCAATTTTGAAAAGTTAGCCTCACTTTGAAATTAATGAATATGTATTTGGAAAACTCGAAAGCAGACTTGTGTATCTCTCAGATGCTTCAATGAAATAGAGACTTTGGTACGTGGGGTAACTTGGGCGAAGGAGATTAGGAACTATTCTTAGGGATGTGAAGGTACACTGTCTCTTTGCTTGATCTCCTATAAAAAGCCTGCAATGAATTTCTAGAATTGAGTCTATACAATGTAGGTTAAAATGTAAATTGCTGCACTATCCTGCACTAATTGTATCCCCAGGTGCACACATGCATGCTTGCACCATTGCTTGGAATTTGTTTTGTGCATTTATGCATCTTGAGCTGCCCTCCACATTCCAGTCTTTATTGTCCTTCTGCCTGTTAGTCCTTCCCTTCATCTCTCCACTTATTTCATTCTTCAAATCCAGTTCTTGCACAATGACTATGTACCAACCAGAAATGTTTTTACTCTTCTTGATGTTATTTGCTCCAAGTGAGAAAACAGTTAGGACCTGGTAAAAACAAACAAACACACAAACAAAAAACAAAACTCCCACATTGACCCATGCTGATGGTCCTTGATCATGCCCAGTTTTAGTTTGGTAGAGCTTATCTGATTTTGCTTAACTTACCTATCCCTTGACTACTTGCTGCTTTTGCTAGAAGTGGTTTATCAACTTCAATCTGCCATTTTGCTCTCTTGGCTTTCTTATTTCATGCACTTCACTTTCCTTATGTGGTTAATCTTCCCATTTCTAACCAAACCTGAAATTTGTGGGACAGATGATCCATATTCTGTCTACATGGATTTTTTTATCAAATCTTATACTTATCAGTGAGCATTTAAAACTTTAAATAGATGCTGATAAACAGCATATCTAGAATTTATGCTAAACTACTTAGAATGTAGAATTATTTGTCTGATGAATTGAAAGAATATAGACATGTATATATTTAAAACCAACACATGGGCAAGGTCTCTTTTATTCCAAATAAAATTGCAAAAAATGATCTTTCTTGATCATTACCTGGTTCTCGATCATGACCTGTCCCTATTTTAACATCACATTACTCTTTCTTTCAAATAGTTACTTTGCTGCCTTTTGAATACACAGAGTTTTATTTTCATAATTGTTTCATCATGAAGCTACTAACAGTGATAATGACCACTTTCAACTATGGTACCATATACAATATATGATATTCACTTATAGTACAGGGAGGTGTTTCTCTATGTAAAATTAAAATACATGCATATTGGGATGTTTTTAGTAAATGATATAAATGATGATGTGTGGTTTGTCCTGTGATCAACAGAAAGATGAGTTTAAGTTTTACATTTAGTAGGTTATAATAGAGTTTACTTTCAACTGAAGTCAGTAAGTTTATTTTTTAAATATTGTTTTAATCAGAATGATTTTATTTAGAGAATGATTTTAAATGTAGGCATTCTTGGGTCTGCATATAAAACTTGGGTCTCCATATACATACTTTAAAAAAAGGAAAAGAAAAATTGTTCAGTCACATGGATTTCAAGTTCTAATTGTTCACACATTACCACATGGTAAGGCTCTTAGAAATAGTTTCCTTCCTTCCACCTCCAGTTTATATGTCATTCTAGTACTTCCTCCTACTTTTGAGAGACTTCAAATTAAGCATCACCAAGCTTCTTTTCCACATTCCCATCAAATAGATTACACACAGTAAACATCAATTTTCTTCACTCATCTTTGATAACACACATCTCAAATATTTTTTAAAACATATATCTGTTCACCATTTTTATGTTAACAATTAAAATAGTTATTATGTGCTTAGAAGTTTCAAAGGATGTAACTTAAAGTATAAGGAAAATATTAATTTAAAAACCTTTTAAGACATTCAATAGAATACAAATAATAAAGAGATTTAATACCCACAGTTCAATTAATACTTTTGTGAACAAATTCTTTTCTTAATATTTATTTATTTATTTATTTGCTTATTTATTTATTTATTTGGCTGTGCTCGGCCTTAGTTGCAGCACGCGGGATCTTTAGTTGTGGCACACGGAGTACTTAACTGCAGCATGCAGGAGCTTTTTTTAGTTGCAGCATGCAGGCTCTTGTTTCAGCATGCAGAATCTAATTCTCTGACCAAGGATCGAACTGGGGCTCCCTGCATTGGCAGTGTGGAGTCTTAACCACTGGTCCACCAAGGAAGTCCTGTGAACAACTTCTTTAATAATCAGAAAAAAAAAAAAATCATTCTTCCTTTTGATTCTTGAATATATATATTCCAAATTTCTATGTAATTTTTTTCTCATGTAACATTTTATGATAAAAAAGAGTTTAGCAATCAGCCTATCATATTCTTTGCAACACAAAGTTGCATAATTTTTTAAAATTTCATTGAACATATGCTCTAAGGATTGCATATTTACATTTTAATTATCACACTATCATTAGTTCTTACTCGATCAAAACAACATAAATGGATTTAAAAATGGTGGTAAATAATAAACAATCATAAAAAGCAAAAATGAGAAAAAAGGAAATTTATTTTATCTATTAATTTGCATGCCCATGATCAAAATTACTTATTTCTAGAATGAAGTTGGGGCCTACACTCATTTTCTGTTATTGTTTTTATAGATGTTATTGTTCATACACTTTGTTTATATAAATAAATGAGACTGTATTTTTGTAATTGAAATTTAACTAATTTTTAAACATCTTTTGAGTAACATACCAATAACCACAATGCCCTATCTTCAAAAAATTATCTTAGTGATCTATCAGCTGGCACATGTTTTATTTAATTTTGTTGAAAGCAACACTATAGAGCCTTTTTCTCAGTTCTTGGTTTCATCATTCCCTTTATTTTCACATTAGATGAAGATAACTCTAATTGTTCTTTTGTATAGTGCCCATGAGGTTGTTATGCTTTGAGGCTATGCACCAAGTTAGGTTGTTATGAAGAAAAGGGTTTCACTGTTAAAAATTTGAGGAATTTTGAAAGGGAAAGTGAGCAGGAAGTTATATCACTACGTCTCTATTTCAAGTATGTTATCAGGAAGATCAATTCTAGAAAAGATTAAGTATTGTGGAAAATAAGGATTTAAAAATCAATTCCCTTAACATCTTCCATTTATACATGTTCGTTCCGAGATCAGACGAGATCAGGCGCGTTCAGGATGGTATGGCCGTAGACTATACATGTTCCTTATAAAACCTTAGACAAGTTTCATATCTTACATATAACCCAGTTCGAAAACCATTGGCACATTTTACATTGGAACTTTTGTTTTCGTAAGTGTTTTCACCCAGGACTGTGAATAATTTGAGAAGAATGATTTTGCTTTGTTTGTTTGTCTGTCTGCTTGTATTTGAGAGGGCTTACACTATGCTTGCAATGTAGGAGGTAATTTTCTTTTAATGTAATGAATGGAATGTTGAATAATGTAATAGATATTTCAAAGCGTTACTGTTATTAAATACACTCTTACATTCTATTAGACGGTAAACATTTGAGGTCTTATTTATATCTATATCATCCCCATTTTTTAAGGGTCATTGTGCAAAATGTCCAGTTTCCTGACCACATCTTGTGCAGAGATTTCGGAGTCCTTAGCTAATCAATTCTTTCTGTAAGCTCCCAGGTGCTATCATAGGAACCGACACAGTGACAAGGTCTTCATAACCCTCACTCCCCAAACAGTGGCAATTGCTGCACCCATTTGGTGTCCACAAACCTTGCTTTCAATAAGCACATCATTTCAGGCAAACAAAATTTATAATCCATTCAATTCTTTACCACTATGTGCCATGGGCTACCATTATCTCACTTTCTAATGGCAATGTGGTTATCAATACATTCAAACTATATCTGGTCAGAAACAGCAATCTCCATCATTGACAGTCTATTAAATGGAACTATTCCTGAGACCAAGGATTTTATCAGTCAGTGTGTCTAGACAGGAAAACAGAAACCATCCTAGATATTTTAGGTAGATAAAGGATTTAATACAGAGTATTATTAATGAAGTGTTGCAAAGTATATAAGAGAAAAATGAAGAAAGTGGGACTAGAGGAAGAAATAAGTCAGGATGATATCTAAAGATTAGAAAGTTGTTATTACTCCCAGGAAGTATATAATCAGAATGCATTTTTGGTGTTGGGTTCAACGAGAAAATTAAGCAGTATAAGTGACTTAGAGAGTGATTGTGGTCTTTCTATTCACGTTTACTTTCTATTGAGCAGTCAGGGAGAATTTCTCTGCTAAAGTGGCATTTGAGCAAAATCTTAAGGAAACAAGGAAGTGAGCAATTTGAACTTACACGCAGAGAAGATATTAATGGAAGAACTCTCGAGGCAGTAGCTTCATTGGCACACTTGAAGAACAAGGAGGTCGGAATGGCTAGAGTGGTATTACTAAGGGAAGGAGGTAAAAGATATCATCAGAGAGGTGGCAGGAGGCAAGGTCACGAAGCCTCCTGTGGGCCAGAGCTAGAATTTTGGATTTTATTTTCAGACAAAAGGGAAGAAAAAGGATAGTTCTGAGCAGACAAGTTTCCAAGTAATCCAGACCCCTTTGTATTCACTTCTTTTTTATAATTCCATTTGCTCCTGTGTAGATAGGACTTAGTGAATTGTTTCTAACAAATAAAATATAGTAAAAGTGACAGGACGTCATTCCTGAATTTTGGAACTTCTGAATTTTAAAAGCTTTGGTTTTCAAAATTTGAGAAATCTTGACTACATGAATCCTAAGACAGATCTTATGAACATGTTGTATATCCCAATTTTCTAGCAAGGTCTCTCATAGATATCTTTGAAGCAGTCCCCACTCCCCAATTAGAAGCTCCACTATTGTTGGAAAAAAGCATTCACAGCTGCACTGTTATTTCTCCCCCATACCTTATTCTGATGGCTGATTTAAGGCTGCTAATTAGTGGGGATGCCTTTAACAAATATCTTTTGTCCAGGGAAGGGTCAGTGTTGGGAAATGGAAATCATGTAGAAGAGGAGTTTCTGGACTTCTTCAGAATGAAAGTGTAATCTATCCATCCCAAATGGCTTGGCTTGGCATCTTTGAGTTCCCCAAGGAAGCCCTTTCCTTTGAAATGGAGACTTAAGCATTTGTATAAGTTGCAAAGACTAAACCACTCACAGTTGCTGAGCTCACAGTTTTATTAAGGGTGCTGCCAGAGTTCCGAAGAGAATCACCAAAAGCTTTTTTATTACTATCCTAAATGTGTCAGAAACTGTAACATTACTTAACTCCAAAAAAAAAAAAAAGAAAAAAAAAAAGGCTTTAATAAATATTTTACTTGGAACCTTCTGACAAAAATCTGGTTTATTGTGGATTTATTTATAATTATATTACAGATATTTGTACTTTTTCCTGACTTTTCAGATGTTGTCCCCCCACATATCTTTGTCTTTAAAACCTAATTGTGAAGCTTCATTTCATTTCCAAATTCTTGTTAAATATGAAGTTATACAAGTGACCCCTCACAGAAGCCTATTGTACAAAACTATTTAAGCCAATTATAGTGCCCATAATGTGCATTAGTAGGACCAATTCTCATTTTAGTAGAAAATTACTGCTCTTGTGTAAATATTTTTATAATTTCTTTGATAAATAAAGTAAAAGACAGGTAGAAGAAGGAAGTGAGCAGAAATTTTTCTTCTTGAGATAATCGTGCTCTTTTGTAGGAATTTCAATGGTATTTTCTGTTAATTTTTAGAATATTCTTAGTATCCTCCTCAATGTCCTCTGTATTCTATGTATACAGATGATCAAATTAAATTAAATCCTATCTTTTAGAAAAATGTCTAGAAGTATCACAATGTTAATTATATTTAAGAGATAATCTGTCTAGTACCTCTATTTTGTTATCAGAACTTCCATCTCTATCTCTTTGGTTTCACTGAGAGCAGGCTTGTTCAAACATGGGAAACTTCACTTCCTACTCCACTGAACCACAGTTTATCATTTTAGTTTGGTTGTTTAACCCAAAAGTGGATCCTTACATAGTTTCTCAGAGAGTATGGACTTTGACAGAGGCGGTGTCAGTTCAGTAGTTATCTAGGTGGCTCATCACATATTAACTCAGGTGCTATTGGAAGACAATTTTTGCCATATGTGTAAACAATGAAGCCATTGTATAGTGAGGAAGTAGAATAAAATAGTCATTGATGGTGAAGTGGAGTTAAAAATTAAAAGAAAAAAAAAAAAAAAAAAGAAAGAAAAAAACAGGGCAGGAGGAGAATCCTTTGGTTCTTCCACAGTGCTCCAGTCCTACAGCTCCTTTTCTTGAGTTCCATGATTTAGTGCAATATCCTTGCACCACTATATTGCATTCCTCTTTTACACCAGTCATGTTTTTATATTTACAATCAACAGTAAACTAATTAAATAGCTAAGAAAAATTTAGTATCAAGGAAAACAATGATGACATGTTGGAATATTATATATATAGCTTTATATTTTTCAATAGCTCTTGATATTTTGGCTAGAAATCCACTTTGAGGCTAGTCTAGTTTCCTTGCTATATCCTTTCTCTATTTTTCTAACAAGTCTTACTTTTATTATCTGAGAATTTAAATATATATATAAAGATAGATAGGTGATTTACACACATTTGCTATGTGACAAAACAGAATTTAAATATTTATAATATGCCTATCCAAATTTTTAACAGATTTATTGAGAAATATTTCACCCCCTATAACTGTAGACTTCAATATTTTTCGGTAAATGTATAGGTCTGTATGACCTTCAGCTCAATCTAGTTTTAGAAGATTTTCATCAGCCCTAAAGATTGTCTTATGATCGTACCTCTTTGTCTATTTTCAAATATCTTGAACCACCTCAGCCCTAGGCAACAAATGATCTACTTTTTAATTCTATAAATTTGGTTTTGCTAGGCAATTTGTATAAATGTAATCATACAATAAATTGACTTTCGCATCTGATACTTTTTACATAGCATAATAGTTTTGAAGTTCTTTCATTTTGGACGAAGGATCAGTGTTTTGCTAGTTTGTATTGCTAAATAATATTCTATTGTTTATATATACCACAGTTTGTTTTTCCATTCACCAGTTAATGGACATTTGATTTCCTTCAACTATTTAGCTATCATGAATGATGCTGCTATGAACACTCTTTTACAAGGCATTGTGTGGACATATGTATCATTTCTCCTGGGTAGGTCTTACCACTGGAACTTCTGGGTCAAATGGTAAACATATGTTAATGTTTAAGAAATTTCCAAACTTTTCTCAAAACTGACTATCATTTTACATTAAAATTACAATGTATGAGGGTTTTAATTTTCCCACACCTTCACAAACATATGAAATGCTTTTTTGTGTGTATATGTAAAATATATATATACACACATACATATATACATATATATATATACATACACACACACATGTCACTCCAATCTAGTGAATGTGTACTAGTATCTCATTGTGATTTTAATTTGCATTTCCTTAATAAATAAGGTTATCAAGCATCTTTTCATGTGCTATTAATGACTCAGATCATTTTTATCAAAATGTTTATTTTATTCTTTTGTCTATTTTAATTGTTTTTTGTCTTCTACTTATTAAGTTATAAGTGTTCTACATTCTGGATATAGTTCCTTTATCAGATAAATGATTACAAATATTTTCTCCCAGTCATTGCACTGTCTTTTTATTATCTTATTGATGTTTTTGAAGCACAACAAATTTTAATATTGATAAACTCACACAAATTATTTTTTAAAATGTTTTGAAATAGAGACACAGATGTAGAGAACAAACGTATGGACACCAAGGGGGGAAAACCGTGGGGGAGTGGGGGTGGTGGTGTGATGAATTGAGAGATTGGGATTGACATATATACACTAATATGTATAAAATGGATAACTAATAAGAACCTGCTGTATAAAAAAATAAATTAAATAAATTTCAAAAATTCAAAAAAAAAAAAATTATAACTCTTTCACAAGAAAGTGGAAAATGGTGGGGGATATTCATCTATTATCAATATTCTAATAAATATTCTCAAATTTTCAAAAGAAAATGTTTTGGATCATGTCTGCTGACACTGTTTTGCCAAATCACTGGTTGCAAAGATATTCTCCTATGTTTATTCTAGAAGATTTATGGTTTTAGTTCTTATACTTAATATTACCATATTACCATCTATTTGGAATAAATTTGGGATATGATTTGAGATAAGGATCACATGTCCCTTTTTGTTTTTCATGTGGATATCCAAATGTTCCAACATATTTGTTGAGGAGAATAATTTCCAATTGAATTAGTTCCGTACTCTTGTTTCAAAGACTTGTTTTTAGATTACTAATTTTAATATTATTTAATTCTTTTAATTCTTTAATTATTCTTTAATATTCTATTTTATTCTTGGCCAATAACATACCTCATTACTGTATCTTTATAATGAATTTTAAAATAAGATCTGCAAATCATACCATCTTTTTTTTTTTTTTTTCCATTAAAAAAATAAAAGAGGCACCAGTGCTGTGTCAGTGTCCTGGGGTCACCCTAACAAATCACCTCAGCTCAACAACACAAATGTGTTGTCTCACAGTCCGGAGGCCAGAGTCCAAGTTCACAGTGTCGGCAGGGTTGGCCCCTTCTGAAAGCTGTGGGGAACAGTGTGCTCCAGGTCTCTCTCCTAGCTTCTTGTGACTTCAGGTGTCCTAGACTTGTAGATGTGTTTTTCCCGTGTCTTCACATTGTCTTCCCTTTGTGTACGTCTCTCTCTGGGTCCACATTTCCCGTTTTATAAGCACACCACACACCATTAGGGCCACCTAATGGCCTCAACTTGATCATCCACGAAGACCTTACTTCCAAATAAGGTCACATTCACAGGTACTGGGGACTGGGACTTAAACATCTTTCGGGAAAACACAATTCAACCATGACAAGTGCTAACACAAATAGGTTTTTTTCTGACATAAACCATACTTGGCTAGGGTTTTCACTTTTTTAAAGTAGGCCATTGTTTTGTTTTGTTTTTCCTGAAACATTGTATATCTTTTACTTATGTTGGGGTGAAATTCACATAACATACAGCTAACCATTTAGAAGTGAACTATTCAGTGACATTTAGTCCATTCACAATGTTGTGAAACCACGACCTCTATCTAGTTCCAAAACATTTTCATCACCCTAAACGGAAACTCTGTACTCATGAAACAATGGCTCCCAAGCCCCTGGCAACCCCCAACCTGTGCCGTTGCTTTTTTTTTTTTTTTTTTTTTTTTTTTTTTAATTTTTGAATTTTATTTTATTTATTTTTTATACAGCAGGTTATTATTAGTCATCAGTTTTATACACATCAGTGTATACATGTCAATCTCAATCGCCCAATTCATCACACCACCACCCCCACTCCCCCACGGTTTTCCCCCCTCGGTGTCCATACGTTTGTTCTCTACATCTGTGTCTCAAATTCTGCCCTGCAAACTGGTTCAACTGTACCATTTTTTTAGGTTCCACATATATGCATTAATATATGATACTTGTTTTTCTCTTTCTGACTTACTTCACTCTGTATGACAGTCTCTAGATCCATCCACGTCTCAACAAATGACCCAATTTCATTCCTGCTTATGGCTGAGTAATATTGCATTGTAGATATGTACCACATCTTCTTTATCCATTCATCTCTCGATGGGCATTTAGGTTGCTTCCATGACCTGGCTATTGTAAATAGTGCTATAATGAACATTGGGGTGCATGTGTCTTTTTGAATTGTGGTTTTCTCTGGGTATATGCTCAATAGTGGGATTGCTGGATCATATGGTAATTCTATTTTTAGTTTTTTAAGGACCCACCATACTGTTCTCCATAGAGGCTGTATCAGTTTACATCCCTACCAACAGTGCAAGAGGGTTCCCTTTTCTCTACATCCTCTCCAGCATTTGTTGTTTGTAGATTTTCTGATGAAGCCCATTCTAACTGGTGTAGGGTGATACCTCATTGTAGTTTTGATGTGCATTTCTCTAATAGTTAGTGATGTTGAGGATCTTTTCATGTGCTTCTTGCCCATCTGCATGTCTTCTTTGGAGAAATGTCTTTTTAGGTCTTCTGCCCATTTTTGCACAGGGATGTTTGTTTTTTTTTAATATTGAGCTGCATGAGCTGTTTATATATTTTGGAGATTAATCCTTTGTCACTTGATTCATTTGCAAATATTTTCTCCCATTTTGAGGGTTGTCTTTTCGTCTTGTTTATGTTCTCCTTTGCTGTGCAAAAGCTTTTAAGTTTCATTAGGTCCCATTTGTTTATTTTTGGCTTTATTTCCATTACTCTAGGAGGTGGATCAAAAAAGATCTTGCTGTGATTGAGGTCAAAGATTGTTCTTCCTATGTTTTCCTTTAAAAGTTTTATAGTGTCTGGTCTTACATTTAGGTCTCTAATCCATTTTGAGTTTATTTTTGTGTATAGTGTTAGGGAGTGTTCTAATTTCATTCTTTTACATGAAGTTGTCCAGTTTGCCCAGCACCGCTTGTTGAAGAGACTGTCTTTTCTCCATTGTATAGCCTTGCCTCCTTTGTCATAGATTACTTGAACATAGGTGTGTGGGTTTACCTCTGGGCTTTCTATCTTGTTCCATTAATCTATGTTTCTGTTTTGTGCCAATACCATATTGTCTTGATTACTGTAGCTTTGTAGTATAGTCTGAAGTCAGGCAGTCTGATTCCTCCAGCTCCTTTTTTTTCCCTCAAGACTGCTTTGGCTATTCGGGGTCTTTTGTTTCTCCATACAAATTTTAAGACTTTTTGTTCTAGTTCCGTAAAAAATGTCATTGGTAATTTGATAGGGATTGCACTGAATCTGTAGATTGCTTTAGGTAGTATAGTCATTTTCACAATATTGATTCTTCTAATCAAAGAACATGGTATATCTCTCCATCTGTTGGTATCATCTTTAATTTCTTTCATCAGTGTCTTCTAGTTTTCTGCATACAGGTCTTTTGTCTCCCTAGGTAAGTTTATTCCTAGGTATTTTATTCTTAGTGTTGCAATGGTAAATGGGAGTGTTTCCTTAATTTCACTTTCAGATTTTTCTCATTAGTGTATAGGAATGCAAGAGATTTCTGTGCATTAATTTTGTATTCAGCACCTTTACCAAATTCACTGATTAGATCTAGTAGTTTTCTGGTGCATCTTTAGGATTCTCTATGTATAATATCATGTCATCTGCAAACAGTGACAGTTTTACTTCTTCTTTTCCAGTTTGTATTCCTTTTATTTCTTTTTCTTCTCTGATTGCTGTGGCTAGGACTTCCAAAACTATGTTGAATAATAGTGGTGAGAGTGGGCATCCTTGTCTTTTTCCTGATCTTAGAGGAAATACTTTCTGTTCTACACCATTGAGAATGATGTTTGCTGTGGTTTTGTCGTATATGGCCTTTATTATGTTGAGGTAGGTCCCCTCTATGCCCACATTCTGGAGAGTTTTTATCATAAATGGGTGTTGAATTTTGTCAAAAGCTTTTTCTGCATCTATTGAGATGATCACATGGTTTTTATTCTTCAATTTGTTAATATGGTGTGTCACATTGATTGATTTGCTTATATTGAAGAATCCTGCATCCCTGGGATAAATCACACTTGATCATGGTGTATGTTCCTATTAATGTGTTGTTGGAATCTGTTTGCTAGCATTTTGTTGAGGATTTTTGCATCTATATTCTTCAGTGATATTGGTCTGTAATTTCCTTTCTTTGTAGTATCTTTGTCTGGTTTTGGTATCAGGGTGATGGTGGCCTCATAGAATGAGTTTGGGAGTGTGCTTTCCTTCCAAATTTTTGGAAGAGCTTGAGAAGGATGGGTGTTAGCTCTTCTCTAAATGTTTGATAGAATTCACCTGTGAAGCCATCTGGTCCTGCACTTTTTTTGGAAGATTTTTAATCACAGTTTCAATTTCATTACTTGTGATTGGTCTGTTCATATTTTCTATTTCTTCCTGGTTCAGTCTTGGAAGGTTATACCTTTCTAAGAATTTTCCCATTTCTTCCAGGTTGTCCATTTTATTGGCATAGAGTTGCTGGTAGTAGTCTCTTAAGATGCTTTGTATTTCTGTGGTGTCTGTTGTAACTTCTCCATTATTGTTTCTAATTTTATTGATTTGAGTCCTCTCCCTCTTTTTCTTGATGAGTCTTGCTAATGGTTTATCAATTTTTTTTTATCTCTTCACAGAACAAGGTTTTAGTTTTATTGACCTTTGCTATTGTTTTCTTTGTTTCTATTTCATTTATTTCTGCTCTGATCTTTATGATTTCTTTCCTTCTGCTAACTTTGGGTTTTGTTTGTTCTTCTTCCTCTAGTTCCTTTAGGTGTAAGGTTAAATTGCTTAATTGAGATTTTTCTTTTTTCTTGAGGTAGGCTTGTATAGCTATAAACTTCCCTCTTAGAACTGCTTTTGCTGCATCCCATAGGTTTTGAATTGTCGTGTTTTCATTGTCATTTGTCTCTAGGTATTTTTTGATTTCCTCTTTGATTTCTTCAGTGATCTCATGGTTATTTAGTAACGTGTTGTTTAGCCTCCATGTGTTTTTGTTTTTTACGTTTTTTCTCCTGTAATTGATTTCCAATCTCATAGCATTGTGGTCAGAAAAGATGCTTGATATGATTTCAATTTTCTAAATTTACTGAGGCTTGATTTGTGACCCAAGATGTGATCTATCCTGGAGAATGTTCGTGTGCAGTTGAGATGAAAGTGTAATCTGCTGTTTTTGCATAGAATGTCATATAAATATCAATTAAATCTATCTTGTCTATTGTGTCATTTAAAGCTTCTGTTTCCTTATTTATTTTCATTTTGGATGATCTGTCCATTGGTGTAAGTGAGGTGTTAAAGTCCTCCACTATTATTGTGTGACTGTCGATTTCCTCTTTTACAGCTCTTAGCAGTTGCCTTATGTATTGAGGTGCTCCTATGTTGGCTACATATATATTTATAATTGTTATATCTTCTTCTTGGATTGATCCCTTGATCATTCTGTAGTGTCCTTCCTTGTCTCTTGTAACATTCTTTATTTTAAAGTCTATTTTATCTGATATGAGTGTTGCTACTCCAGCTTTCTTCTGATTTCCATTTGCATGGAATATCTTTTTCCATCCCCTCACTTTCAGTCTGTATGTGTCCCTAGGTCTGAAGTGGTTCTTTTGTAGACAGCATGTATTCGGATCTTGTTTTTGTATCCATTCAGCCAGTCTATGTCTTTTGGTTGAGACATTTAATCCATTTACTTTTAAGGTAATTATTAATATGTATGTTCCTATGACCATTTTCTTAATTGTTTTGGGTTTGTTTTTGTAGGTCTTTTTCTTCTCTTGTGTTTCCCACTTAGAGAAGTTCCTTTCACATTTGTTGTAGAGCTGGTTTGGTGGTGCTGAATTCTCTTAGTTTTTGCTTGTCTGTAAAGCTTTTGATTTCTCCATCAAATCTGAATGAGCTCCTTTCTGAGTAGATTAATCTCGGTTGTAGGTTCTCCCTTTGATCACTTTAAGTATATCATGCCACTCCCTTCTGGCCTGTAGAGTTTCTGCTTAAAAATCAGCTGTTAACCTTATGGGAGTTCCCTTGTATGTTATTTGTCTTTTTTCTCTTGTTGCTTTCAATAATTTTTCTTTGTCGTTAATTTTTTTAAACTTGATTACTATGTGTTTCAGTATGTTTCTCTTTGGGTTTATCCTGCCTGCGACTCTCTGCACTTCCTGGACTCGTGTGGCTCTTTCCTTTCTCATGTTAGGGAATTTTTCTGCTATAATCTCTTCAAATATTTTCTCGGGTCCTTTCTCTCTCTCTTCTCCTTCTTGGACCCCATAATGAGAATGTTGTTGCGTTTAATGTTGTCTCAGAGGTCTCTTAGACTGTCTTCAATTATTTTCATTCTTTTTTCTTTATTCTGTTCCACAGCAGTGAATTCCACCTTTCTGTCTTCCTGTCACTTATTCGTTCTTCTCCCTCAGTTATTCTGCTATTGATTCCTTCTAGTGTAATTTTCATTTCAGTTATCGTTCATCTCTGTTTGTTTGTTCTTTAATTCTTCTAGGTCTCTGTTAAACATTTCTTGCATCTTCTCGATCTTTGCCTCCATTCTTTTTCCGAAGTCCTGGATCATCTTCACTATCATTATTCTGAATTCTTTTTCTGGAAGGTTGCCTATCTCCATTTCATTTAGTTGTTTTTCTGGTGTTTTATCTTGTTCCTTCATCTGGTACATAGCCCTCTGCCTTTTCATCTTGTCTATCTTTCTGTGAATGTGGTTTTTGTTTCACAGGCTGCAAGACTGTAGTTCTTCTTGCTTCTGCTGTCTGCCTTCTGGTGGATGAGGCTATCTAAGAGCCTTGTGTAAGTTTCCTGATGGGAGGGACTGGTGGTGGGTAGAGCTGACCTTTGCTCTGGTGGGCAGAGCTCGGTAATACTTTAATCTGCTTGACTGCTGATGGGTGTGCCTGGGATCCCTCCCTGTTGGTTGTTTGGCCTGAGGCAATCCAACACTGGAGCTTACCAGGGCTCTTTGGTGAGGCTAATGACAGACTCTGGGAGGGCTCATGCAAAGGAGTACTTCCCAGAACTTCTGCTGCCAGTGTCCTTGTCCTCAGGGTGAGACACAGCCACCCCCTGCCTCTGCAGGAGACCCTCCAACACTAGAAGGTTGGTCTGTTTCAGTCTTTCCTGGGGTCACTGCTCCTTCCCCTGGGTCCCTATGTGCACACTACTTTGTGTGTGCTCTCCAAGAGTGGAGTCTCTGTTTCCCCCAGTCCTGTCAAAGTACTGAAAACAAATCCCACTAGCCTTCAAAGTCTGATTCTCTAGAAATTCCTCCTCCCATTGCCGGACTCCCAGGTTGGGAAGCCTGATGTGGGACTCAGAACCTTCACTCCAGTGGGTGGACTTCTGTGGTATAAGTGTTCTCCAGTCTGTGAGTCACCCACGCAGCAGTTATGGGATTAGATTTTGCTGTGATTGTGCCCCTCCTACCATCTCATTGTGCTTCTCCTTTGTCTTTGGATGTGGGGTATCTTTTTTGGTGAGTTCCAGTGTCTTCCTCTTGATGATTGTCCAGCAGCTAGTTGTGATTCTGGTGTTCTCACAAGAGAGAGTGAGAGCATGTCCTTCTACTCTGCCATCTTGGTTCAGGCTCCCATCTTTTCTTGTTTCCCAAGTTGTTTGGTAATTCTAAGTTCTCTGCATTTCAATATAAATTATAATATAGCTTAAAAAAATAAACCAACTGGAATTTTGATATGGATTGATTTAAAGTATAGATCAAGTTAAAAAGAATCATCTTTTTGCTGATATTGAGCTTCTAATCCATCATCATGGTATGTTTTTATATTTACTCATATCTTTTAAATTTCTCTAACCAACATTTTGTAATTTTTGTTAAAGTTATACCTTAGTATGTTTTGATTTTTCATGCTATTGTTAAAATAATTGTCTTCTAAATTTTATTGTCAGATTTTTTCTAGTATATAAAAACATATGTTGATTTTGTTTATTTATATTACATCCCGTGGCACTGCTAAAACATTTATCATGTGTGTGTGTGGGGGGGGGAGTCCATGGATTTTCCATGAGACTGAGTCATTTGCAAATAAACCAGTATTACTTTATTTCTAATCTGTGTCATTTTAATTTCTAGAACCTCAAGTACAATTACGAGTAGACGTGATGAAGGCAATGTTCTTGCATTTCTTCCGATTGTTAGGAGAAAAGTATTTACTCTTTCGCTATTAAGCATTATTTTAGCTATGGACTTTTTTCTAGGTGTCTTTATTAGGTTATAGAAGTTTCCTTTTACTCATAGTATGTTGAGGATTTTTATCAAAATGGGTTTTGAATTTTGGTCTAATGCTTTTTCTTTAAATATTAAGGTGAACAAGTGGTTTAGATGCTTTATTCTATTAATATGGTGTTTTAACATTAATTAATTTTTGTATGTTAAACCAATCTTGAATTCCTAGGATAATCTCCACTTGGTTACATTGTATAATAATTTCTATTAGTGTGATCTTTCTTAAAATTTTTAAAATATTGTTGTATATATGTTCCTGAGAGTTTTTCATCTATAATTTCCCTTTCTTGAAATGTCTTGGTCTAGCCTTAGTATCAGAGTAACACTGGCCTCATAGAGTGAGAAGTGGTCTAGCTTCTATTTTACAAAGAGTTTGTGAACTGATATTATTTCTTATTTAATAATTTGATAGAATTTCCCCCACTTAATTGCATCTGGTCCTGGGTTTATTTTTGTGTATGTGGAGTGGGAGGAGAGAAAACGATTTCTAAATACTAATTCAATTTTTTCTTGTAGATATATTCAGGTTTTTTCTTCTTGTCACTTTTGGTAATTAAGTTTTCTCTAGGAATTTGTCCCTGTCAACTAAATTGTCAAACTTGTTGACATAAATTTATTTGACACCTAGATGGTTCACCTTGATATCACTTTTACTCTATTGCCCAGACTTGGTGGTATATCAGTAGATAAATGGAACACCCATGGTTTGAAAAATCATGGAGGATAAGAACTCAGAACACAGGGATGGCAGTCTGGGATTCCCCAACAAGTAAGTAACTGAAGCCTGCAGAGGTGGTGGTTAGCTGACAATGCTTAGCATCCAGAATGGGTATTAGAGGAGGATATACTATCAACTAAGGACTTGACTAGCAGCAACAGAGTGTGTTAAAGTTTGTCATTTTATCTTTCCTGCCACATAACCATTAACCTAGGGAAAAATGATTACCATTATCCTCTAGGAGCAGTTTCCAGAATTTTTTGAAGTAGAGCCTATGACTGGTAGAAAGAGTTCACTTTTGTATATTGATGTTCTCACATATAAACTTAAAAATCTCATGTTAAATCAGGAACAAAATGAATCTTAATGTTATCAAAATAGTATTTTAATCAGCATTGCTATTCTAAAACCTCTTAATGTCTCTTGTTTCTCATGCCTTTCTATATCCTTACAATTATTAGTAAATTCCAATTATGGTCCCAGATTTGTGGATCTGATTTTACAGTCTGTATCTTTGTGTTTTCTTGACAATTCAGGACTTAAAGTCATGGTTCCCAAAAGATAATATTTGGATATTGTTATTCATATTTTAAATATATACATTGCTGTAGAGTCAAATTATATTTAATTTATATATTTAAAGGTTTAAATAATTAAAAGTTTTAAATTTGTGTATATTTTTATCAAAATGATATTTTGATTGTATTATCCTAGAATTTTATGCTATATTCTAATAAACTGGAATAAATAAAATAAGTGAATTATATATTAAAATTACTCAAAAGCATTTAGTTAATTCTAGCTACATTTAACATTTTTATGTTGCTCAACCGAAATTCTAACAGAATTCTCAAAGTTAACAACATCCTTTTGCAGTGCTTGCTATTCATTATACTTCTTAGGAGTAAAAAGATAAATCTAGTAGTTCATAGATTGGGTATATGGACCTCTATGAGCTAAAAACTTAAAAATGGCCTTCAAGCTATTTTCAAAATTTCTAAAAGCTAGAAGAATGATATAAACCGTCTATTCTAAATGTCAAATAATTTTGCTCTTGACCAGAATGGTATCAATTTGCTAAAGTGACATTTTTTATTTTGTGTTATTTGGAAGCTCTGATTGGTATTAGAAGAAAAAGAAAAACAGAAAAAAAAAAGTTAATTAAAAACATAGCATGTTCTAGTCTGAGCGTGCATTGACCTGGAAATACAATAAAGTTTGAAGAGCAAGTTCTGTTGTATAATCCTTATTTTGAAAAACAAACCAATGAAACTAAAGAGAAGTAAAGCAAATACTATGAATATGCATACACATGTATGAATATTTCCTATGTGTCTGTGTTTGAAAATGATTTCATAGTCGTATACAAAGGCATTGTGGTTTCATGATAAAATATTAATCTCCATTACTGCAATAAAATAATATTGGGGGAGAAAATGGGGGAAAAATTAAACTATACTTTAAATATGTCTTTATGTACTGTTGGATTTTTATAATCAGCCGGTATTACCTTTGTGAGCAAAAAATATTTAACAAAAATATGGAAATAATAAAAAGCAACTTTTTTTTTTTTTTTCATCTTTTTTTTTATAGCTACTTTATTTATTTATTTATTTATTTATTATTTATTTTTTGGCTGTGTTGGGTCTTTGGTTCGTGCGAGGGCTTTCTCCAGTTGCGGCAAGCGGGGGCCACTCTTCATCGCGGTGCGCGGGCCTTTCACTATCGCGGCCCCTCCTGTTGCGGGGCACAGGCTCCAGACGCGCAGGCTCAGTAGTTGTGGCTCACGGGCCCAGCCACTCCGTGGCATGTGGGATCTTCCCAGACCAGGGCTCGAACCCGCGTCCCCTGCATTAGCAGGCAGATTCTCAACCACTGCGCCACCAGGGAAGCCCCCTAAAAAGCAACCTTTATTTATGAAAAACTTGGTCCATCAATAACATATTTATGTATCTAAGTCACTAAGTTCAAGGGTTGGGAAAAGATTTAAATGTGTAAAATAATGTTTCTTTGGAATTGTGAATCAAGGCATTTCCTATCAAGTTTTTCAAATGAATTAGGCCAACCAGCAAAAACATTGTTTGAATGGCTTATCTTTAAAATAAAAAATGATTTTCCTAAGCTTGTTGTTAACCATAATTCCTTTTCCCCTCTTGAAACAATTACAAGAAATAGTAATACTGTCTGTCTCTTTATTGTTTTCAACATAGACCTCTTCATCTGTCTTACTTTCCATCAGGAGGTTTTCCTGTAGAGCTCTGCGTAATAGCTCAATAGTAACTCAGACTTTTCTCCAGCTTTACTCTCCTCTATTCAGTATTTTGGGACATGGTTGCAATGGATCTTGCTCTCCAAGAACTCAAATCTGTCTTTCTGGGGAGTAGGAATTATTCCATTTTCATCTTTGCATCAACAGGAGGTATCACAAAAATATTGTAGATTTATGGAGTGCCTCTTATGTGCCAGACACTATCTTAAGTGGTTTTCATGTACTTTCATTGATTCTTCACAAAAGTCTGCTTAGTCAATGTTATTATCCCCATTTATCAGATAGGAAGCTTAAGCCCAGAGAAATGGTTAAGTGACATTTTGAGTTACACAGTGTAATATGGTGCCAAGAATTGAACGCAAACAATTTGATGCCAAAGCTATACTCTAATCTTACTCAAATCCTATTAAAAACTTAATGTGAAGACTGAAAGCAAACACAAGGAGACAAATTATTGGGAACAATATGGTTACTGCTAGTAAGATTAAGAAAACAATCCCTGTGGTAATAAAAGAATGTTGGTCTATTTCTAAACTCTGTAGATGTAAAAATCCCTTTATTCAGATGCTGTAGCAAAATTTTTTGAAGGTATACCTTTAAGTAAAACCAATATACAGTTTTTTCTTAACTGAATCTCTTATCTGGAATTTCTAATATTAGGGTTTTAATTTTATTTTTTGAGTACACATAATCAGTATGGAATAATAACTAAAAGTAATTAAATTTTACTTGCTTTACTACACTTCATAGGTAGATGCTTTGTTTACGTACTGTGATACTGTGATTTACAACAAGAAAGATATATTTAGACTTAGTCCTCATTTCTGACACAGGGCTGCTAAAATCTTTGGAATCTCTTATGTGATGAGAGTGATAAAGGTATCATTTGTTATATTAATGAAGTGACTTCTGGAATACCTCTAGGTCACTTAAGGATAGGGTCAGGTCACCAGATGAACCAACAATGTAATTAGAGGGTTGGAACTTTCAGTCCCATTCCCCTGACCCCCAGGGAGGGGAGAGGGGATGGAGGTTGAATTAATCATCAATGGCAAATGATTTAATCAATTATGTCTATGTAATGAAACCTCCTTAAAACCCCAAAATGACTGGGTTCAGAGAGCTTCCCGATTAGCGAACACATGGAAATATGGGGAGAATTATATTCCAGGAGAGGGCGTGGAAGCTCTGTGCCCCTTCCCACATACATTACCCTATGCACCTCTTCTTATCGGCTATTCCTGAGTTGTATCCCTTTATAATAAATCAGTAATCCACTGACTAAATAAATTTTTTAAGTTCTGTGAGTCCCTCTAGAAAATTAATAGACCCCAAGGAAGGGGGTCTTGGGAACATCTGATTTATAGCTGGGCATCCAGAAGTACAGATAACACCCTGGGCTTGTGACTGATTGAAGTGCAGGGGGTAGTGGGGGTTAAGGGGTGGGGGCAGTGTAGTCTTGCAGTACGCAACTCCTAACCTGTGGAATCTGATGCTATCTCCGAGTAGATCTGAATTGTAAGACCTGCAGTTGATGCCCAGAGAATAGCTTGCTGGAGGTGTAAGGAAACCCCCGCTTCAACACACGTTTTTATTGGTTCCAGAACGTAGAAAACCTGCTTATATTATTCCCTTACTTAGCTATTATCTTCATGTTTGAACATGTAATCTTAGATGGCATGGATATTACCTACTTTCCTCATCCACATTCTGTCTGTCTTTAGTCTAAAAAATCACATATATATACATATATACACACATAAATATATATTATATGTATCTATGTATAGTAGAATATGCTATGAGCAAAGATGATTTCTTAAGTAATTCATTGAGGTAGAGATATCTGAGACATTGCCAAGATGAGGAAAAGGTAAGTAGTTAAACTATGATTCATTTTGGAAAGCTTCAAGATGAGGCAATCACAAAAAAGTCTGCAGAAACTATACCCTACACTGGGAGGAAGCAAAAACAAACTGCGTGGGACAGACACATATAATAAACTTTTGAATCCATCATTGTTTATTTTTCATTTATTAAGTTAGAGAAGGGCAGAAAGAGGATCTAGATGGGCAAACGGAGACTACTCAGCATGGCCCAACCCATTGTCCTTTAATATTCATCTTGTTTTTGTCCAGTGAAAATGTGCATTCCCAACACAGGAAGCACACTAGGTCCTATCATCTCTTGTATCATCACGTGGTGACAATAATTCAATTATACTCCCAGCTGAAACCTGAAACACTGTGCCTGTATATAAATTATTGGAGGTAAAGGAAGTGAGACAATGAATTAACATTAAACATAATTGCTATTGCCTCCACTTCTGTGATCAGAATGGTTTGTTTTGATCAAAAATGATGAAGGTCTTCCTGACTTTTTACATAAAAGAAAAGAAACTTAACCAAAATGTTGGGTATAATAGTAAAGATGCACTGCAGTCCCTAAGACAGGAAAGCAAAGTGTTTCTGATTATCTTTGCTGATTGGAATTGAAAACAATGCATTTTATAGGGCAATAGTAGCATAAAATGGGTTCTTTGATTTGCTCCAGTAAAGAAATAAAATATGGGATGGCAGTGGAAATGAGCATTTCTGGACTAAGATATACAACAATTTATAGTCATTCCAAAGTCTCATCTCGTGTTTGAACCTACAAATAATCAAATTAAATGAGAATGTACATCTTGTTGGTGGGTAAGTTTACAGTTCTCTCAGGGGTTTTCATTGTCCTCTCCTACCATGGTGGTTGTCTCTCTCTCCATGGGTTGTTGTCAATGAGGGAATCATTCCAGAAAATATATTCAGGATATATTACATAATATATAGTATGTAATTTATGTTATATATATATGTATATATATATAATTTCTGAAACTGGCAAAATACAGACTGAGATACATACTGGCTAATATTCTATCTATAACCTAAAATCTAACACAGATCTCCAGGAGTTAGCCATAGCACAAGACCATTATCTATGATCTCTTAGACAGTATTTCCCCAGTTCTAGTACAAAGTCACTCTAGCAGACAGTTACTGATCCTTCTGAGGAGAGTTAAGCAAAAGAGTCACATAATATACACCTAGCAGAGTTTCAGGATTATCATCATAGGGACATGACCGTCTAGTCAACTAAGGGGTTTCAGGTCACACTTATTTCTGGAAACTGAGTTAAAAGCCTGATTCTAGGTAGATGTCTGCTCCCAGACCTAGTTTCCTACTAATATATGTCAGCAGTACCTTTCTAGGCGGCCTGTCTTGTTCATTTCTAAAGGCCCTATAATCAAATAGCCTTTATCATGTATCCTCATTAAGTAAAATGATTCTGTCCCTATGACTTGTTTCTGATGGTCAAGTGCAGCCAACTGGTCTCTACATCTCTGTGTCTCCATAGACATCCGGGAGTCCAATTTCACTGCAGCATCTTCAATCTTATATCCAGCCTACAGAAGCCACCATCCAAGAGCTTTCCAAGGATGCTGTTGTTTCATTCAAGCTTTTTTTTTTTGTAATGCTGTGGTAAAAGATATGTCTCCTGAGAGCCCCTGGGAAGGAGAAACTGAGCAGATTGCATGTGAAAGTTCCAATTTAACATTTCCACTTTTTGAACTTTTAGACTATTTCCTCTACAGCTTTGTGTTTTGTAGATCAGCAACATTGATAACCCCCGGGATCTTGCTAGAAATGAAGAATCTCGGGATCAAGACTAGTGATGGATACTTCATAGGCACATTAACATACTTACATTGGGGAGTATCTGATGTTTTATCCTCTTTGACTTTAGGCCCCTGTTGAGTTCAGGCTATAGTTCAAAACTTATAAGACTCATAATCCTCAGCCATACCCGTCCCACAGCTACAAGAGATAGCCACAGACTATCTAAGCAGCCATGAAATCGTCATGACTTTCACATGCCTTTACATACTCTTTAGGGCCAACATATGTTGCACTGACTCACCACAGTCGTTGAAAACACTGTGTTGCTATAGCATCTAATTTCCTCAGCTACTTGGTCTCCCATCACTTTGTCCTCCGCCTGCACTTCATCTCATTCCATGATGTGGATGGTTTATAGTTCTCCATTTTCCCCAACTAAAAATAATCCATGTGACTCTTCATATATGTAAAATTTCAATCTCAAAATTCTATTGTCAAGGTCTGCTTCCTGGGCCACTGATGATATCAATGAATATATTGGTCAAGGTTCAAAAAGCAAGAAGAGGAGACTGAAAAGGGTTTAAGGAAAGGATCATTTTCAGAGGTGTTGGCAGGGTTAAGGGAAAGCAGTAAGGTATGGTGAAGCAGCCCATTGGTAAGTAGTAACATCTAACTGCTACCACTCTACATCTTAGGAGACAAGGTGAGTGAGCAGTTACTGGAACAAGATCTAATTCATAGAGGCAAGCAGACACTGCACAACTTGTTGCTGGCTATGAATGAGACATGGGAATAAATGAATGATCTCTTCTTTTTCTGATCTCGTGCTGTGCAACCCATTGACCCATTCTGACAAAGACCAAGAGAGCGAGGGTTTTTTTTTTTCTTTGCTTTAAACATAACTTTAAGTTTTTAATGTAATCCAATATCCAGTTCAGGGTTCAAACATCACTACCTCAATAATTTTTAACACCTAGGGATGGTTATACAATATTTCATGTATCCGACCATTCTTTTTATAATTTAATTTTCTTGTTGACATATAATTGATTTACAATGTTGTGTTAGTTTCAGGTGTACAGCAAACTAAATCATATATATATATATATATATATATATATATATGCTTTTTCAGATTATTTTCCCTTATAGCTATAAGATAGGTCCTGTTGATTATCTATTTTATGTATAGTAATGTGTGTATGTTAGTCCCAAACCCCTAATTTATCCTTCCCCTCCTTTTCCAAAGGGGAAAGGAGGGGAAGGATAACTGTTAGGTCTGAAAAAATAAGAGTTTAAGATTAAATTATTTGAAAAACAATAAATGAATATATACCAGGTTAGGTATAGTTTGTCTTACATATTCTGTTTTTACTGCTTCTATGTTTGTGGGTCTATTTCTGTTTTGTATATAAGTTCATTTGTATCAGTGTCAGTTGTTACTTCTTTTTCATTTCTAATTCTGTGGATTTGAGTCTTCTCCCTTTTCTGCTTGATAAGTCTGGCTAATAGTTTATCAATTTTGCTTATCTTCTCAAAGAACCAGCTTTTAGTTTTATTGATCTTTGCTATTGTTTCCTTCATTTCTTTTTCATTTATTTCTGATCTGATCTTTATGATTTCTTTCCTTCTGCTAACTTTGTGGGTTTTTTTTGTTCTTCTTTCTCTAATTGTTTTAGGTGTAAGATTAGGTTGTTTACTTAAGATTTTTCTTGTGTCTTAAGGTAAGATTGTATTGCTATAAACTTCCCTCTTAGAACTGCATTTGCTGCATCCCATAGGTTTGGGGTTGTCATGTTTTCATTGTCATCTGTTTTTAGGTATTTTTTGATTTCATCTTTGACTTCTTCAGTGATCTCTTGGTTATTTACTAACATATTGTGTAGCCTCCATGTATTTGTATTTTTTACAGTTTGTTTTTTTTTTTCCTGTAATTGATATCTAGTCTCATAACGTTGTGGTCAGAAAAGATACTTGATAACGATTTCAATTTTCTTAAATTTACCAAAGCTTGATTTGTGACCCAAGATATGATCTATCCTGGAGGATGTTCCATGAGTACTTGAGAAGAAAGTGTATTCTGTTAGCTTTGGATGGAATGTCCTATTCAATTAAGTCCATCTTGTTTAATGTATCATTTAAAGCTTGTGTTTCCTTATTTTCATTTTGGATGATCTGTCCATTGGTGAAAGTGGAGTGTTAAAGTCCCCTACTATAATTGTGTTACTGTCAATTTCCCCTTTTGTGGCTGTTAGTATTTGCCTTATGTATTGAGGTGTTCCTATGTTGAGTGCATAAAAGTTTACAATTGCTATTTCTTCTTCTTGGATTGATCCTTTGATCATTATGTAGTGTCCTTCTTTGTCTCTTGTAATAGTCTTTGATTTAAAGTCTATTTTGTCTGATATGAGAATTGCTACTCCAACTTTCTTGTGATTTCCATTTGCATGGCATATCTTTTTCCATCCCTTCACTTTCAGTTTGTATATGTCCCCAGTCTAAAGTGGGTCTCTTGTAGATAGCATATATATGTGTCTTCTTTTTGTATCCAATCAGCCAGTCTATGTCTTTTGGTTGGAGCATTTAATCCATTTACATTTAAGGTAATTATTGATATATATGTTCCTATTACCATTTTCTTAATTGTTTTGGGTTTGTTATTGTAGATCTTTTCCTTCTCTTGTGTTTCCTGCCTAGAGAGTTTCCTTTAGCATTTGTTTTAAAGCTGGTTTGGTGGTGCTGAATTCTCTTAACTTTTGCTTGTCTGTAAAGGTTTTAATTTCTCTGTCAAAGCCGAATGAGATCCTTGCTGAGTAGAGTAATCTTGTTTTTAGGTTTTTCCCTTTCATCACTTTAAATATGTCCTGCCACTCCCTTCTGGCTTGCAGAGTTTCTGCTGAAGATCAGCTGCTAACCTTATGAGGATTCCCTTGTATGTTATTTGTTGTTTTTTCATTGCTGCTTTTAATATTTGTTCTTTTTATTTAATTTTTGATAGTTTGATTAATATGTGTCTTGGCATGTTTCTCCTTGGATTTATCCTGTATGGTACTCTCTGCACTACCTGGACTTGATTGACTATTTCCTTTCCCATATTAGGAAAGTTTTCAACTATAATCTCTTCAAATATTTTCTCAGTCAGTTTCTTTTTCTCTCCTTCTTCTGGGACCCCTATACTTCGTATGTTGGTGTGTTTAATGTTGTCCCAGAGGTCTCTGAGCCTGTCCTCAATTCTTTTCATTCTTTTTTCTTTATTCTGCTCTGTGGTAGTTATTTCCACTACTTTATATTCCAGGTCACTTATCCGCTCTTCTGCCTCAGTTATTCTGCCATTGATTCCTTCTAGAGAATTTTAAATTTAATTTATGTGTTGCTCATCATTGTTTGTTTGCTCTTTAGTTCTTCTAAGTCCTTGTTAAATGTTTCTTGTATGTTCTCCATTCTAGTTCCAAGATTTTGGATCATCTTTGCTATCATTACTCTGAATTCTTTTTCAGGTAGACTGCCTATTTCTTCTTCATTTGTTTGTTCTGGTGGGTTTTTACCTTGATCCTTCTTCTGATGTGTGTTTCTCTGTCTTCTCATTTTGCTTAACTTACTGTTTGGGGTCTCCTTTTCACAGGCTGCAGGTTCGTAGTTCCTGTAGTTTCTGCTGTCTGCCCCCAGTGGCTAAGGTTGGTTCAGTGGGTTGTGTAGGCTTCCTGGTGGAGGGGCCTAGTGCCTGTGTTCTGGTGGATGAGGCTGGACGTTGTCTTTCTGGTGGGCAGTACCACATCCAGTGATGTGTTTTGGGGTGTCTGTGACCTTATTATGATTTTAGGCATCCTCTCTGCTAATGGGTGGGTTTGTGTTCCTGTCTTGCTAGTTGTTTGGCATAGGGTGTCCAGGACTCTAGCTTGAGTGGAGCTTTGTCTTTGCATTGAGATGGAAATCTCTGGGAGAGCTTTCACCGTTTGATATTACATGGAGCAAGGAGGTCTCTGTTGGACCAATGTCGTGACCTTGGGTATCCCACCTCAGAGACACAGGCCTGACACCCAGCCAGAGCACCAAGACGGCTGCCTTGGGCCTCACTACCCCAACCAGGCTTCAGGTGGCTCTCTATTCCATAAGGGTTAAGCTTTAAGGTTCTTTCTTGTCTTGTTTTTATGCAGGTGAAGCATAAAATAACTGAAATTAAAAAAAAATAATAATCCTACTTAACATAAACTTTACTTAGATTTATTTAAGGAGCTATAATCTAGAAAAATCTAGAAACTATCATTTCTGTTGTGTTTGAAATCAACTTTTCTAAAATTAAACTAAGTAGTTTAGTACACAATGAGACAGAGAACTGGAACTTCCCAGTGGCACAGTGGTTAAGAATCCGCTTGCCAATGCAGGGAACATGGGTTCAACCCTGGTTTAGGAAGATCCTGCATGCTGCAGAGCAACAAACCTGCGTGCCACAAGTACTGAGCGTGTGCTTTAGAGCCAGCGAACCAGAACTACTGAGCCTGCATGCCACAACTACTGAAACCCACGCGCCTACAGCCCATGGTATGCAACAAGAGAAGTCACTGCAATGAGAAGCCCGTGCACCACAACCAAGAGTAGTCTCCACTCGCCACAATTAGAGAAAGCTCGCACACAGCAACAAAAACCCAATGGAGCAAAAAATAAATAAATTATATTAATAAAATTAAAAAAAAAAAACAGAGAATAAATTCCTTAATTATGAATTTCATTCCAAATCACAAAGAAAGTCACTCTTATAGGTCAGGACCATGCACTGCTAATTGTATACAACAAAATAAGAGTAAGCAGTGGGCTTACTTTGACTATTTTACTTGTAATCCTTCCATGTCCACTGAATGTCATCCCATATAAAAATAGACATTACCAATTAACCCCTCCATAGCACAGTTGAAGGCAAGTTGAATATTTTAGTCTTTTATCTTCTCAATAAAACAAAATTAAAATTAAACAAAATTAAAACAAAACCACGTATATATAGTTGTTCCTACAAAGTTCATTTTACTTCTTCTAATATTAACTCCAATTGCTGTCACATTTTTATTATTTTTTGTGTCTTTCTTGTTCACCATCAGTTCCCCAATATCTGGAAAAATACCTCAAAAATAATAAGTACTTAAATTTTTTCTATATGTTATAAAAACCCATGTTACATGAAAAATGACTGTATCACAATTGTTAAGCATTTAAAATTTATTAATTTTGCATTTATTTATAAAACTCTGCCTTCTTCTAGGAAAAATTAAGGCCATACACACACACGCACACACACACACACACACACACACACACACACACATGAAAATAAATAAGAACTGAAAACATGAGGAACGGCAAAGCATGAAAAAGGGAAAAAAAAAAAAAGAGTAAGAAATAGAAAATGAAGTCAAGAATGAAGTTAAAAGACAAAAATAATTTTGTAAAACTCTCCTATTATGTTTAGGATTGAAACAAAACACATTGTCTGTAAAATTTATAACAGTAAAAATGTAAGAAAGAAGACATTATCAGCATTCACAGGATTTCTAGAATCAGCTTAATTACTCAGTATAAGCCAAGTGACTCCTGGCAACAAGATGAGAAAGGCATTTCTCCTTGGGCTTTTACTGAAGCTAAATATTGCATAAATGTCTGAACAATGTCCTCATAAAATTTCTCCCAATAAATATAGCAATGAGTCATCTAGAACTATTCTTGGAAATGCCTATTCCTTAGTGCCAAGTGCATCAGGTTTTAGGTAAATTCAGCAAAATTATTTCTTCTCTTTTCAAAATAAGAAAACTCAGATATGTAGTTCCAGTCTTTTCTTATTTAATACAAGCCTACAGTTTGGAGTATTTGGACATTATAATGACATATACAAACATGTTTTTCATCTATCCTATTTCCTATTAGTAAGTTACCATAGTGCAACACACTTTCACTTTGATCTATGTAGTGACTTTATATACTCTCCAAGTGACATCAACACAAAGTATATGTCTAGTTGACTGAATGTCTTAATTCATTATATAGCATTATTTTAAGAAAAAAGTAATTAGCTAAATTTATTTTGTTTGAAAAGATTTAATCTATACACCTACTTTTTGGCAGTACTTACCTAATACACCTAGTTGTCAACTAAGATAAGTTCTAGCTCTTAATTGTACTAATTCTTCACATACTAAATAGTGTATTTTTTCCTCAAATAAAAATTAGACTAATGCTTAAGATGTTTTAATGTGTCACAGTGCCACACAAAAGTAAAATAACTAACTCAACCCATTCAGTCTCATCTCTCATTATGCCCCATTTTTTTATTCAGGGTTCAGCAAGACTAAACAAACTGTTTTCTGGTTCATAAAGCACAATGCCTTACTTTCTATCATGTATTTGTATTTGCAACTCTCTCTTCCTGCAACACAACCCCTAACACCTTCAACTTGTTAATTAATCCAACAGTTAGCTTAAACAATACCTTTTTAGGAAAACTACCCATGATCTCCTAAAGTCAGGTAAAGTGTTTCTTTTAGGTGTTATAATACAGATGACTCTTGCCCCTATTATAGTGCCTATCACATTTATATTAAATTGCCTTTTTACTTGCCAAACAATCACTTCCATTGAATATAGGAAAATGACCGTGCCTTGTTCATCATTGTATTTCCAGTTCCTGGTACACTAAATACTTCAGCGATATTAATTAAATCAATTAAAGAATGAGTTAATCAATACTCCCAATTTTACTGTGTATTGAGTTGCAAGATATTTGAAAGCCCTTACTGGTGAGTGTCTCTTTATATCAGGTGGCTTAGTTGATAAATTATTGCTATACAGAGAATCAAAGGCAAAGGAAATATCAATATTTATTATTACTTACAGATTTCTCCATAGGGTTATAAAAATGTGTCAAAATAGTCAGTGCCAGTATAGTCTTGTCTATGGTCCAGTTTGTGAGATTGCAATTTGCAGATAATAAAATGACATTCTGGGCGGGATATCTAAGAATGTAATAAGTCTATGTTTGGAGAGGGGCATAAACGTTATCATATTTTAAAGATTTGAAATGACTCTGTCCATGCCAGATATCAGATGTATGCATGTCTGATTATTTGATGAAAGAAATGCATGGTGAGGATCTGTGTTAACAATTAGAATGTTATCTCAAATAGTCGAGAAAGGGGAAATCTTGACTAGTGCCTAATGCAGAGATTTTGCAAGTTGTTTGGAGTATAGGTTTGTGAGAAATAAACATCTCAGTTTAAAAGAAATATTTTATTTAGGTAAAGATCATTTCTAAGGCAAATCCTTAGAAAAAATTTTAGTGTGGGGCTTTACAAAGTAGGGATCAGACAGTCACTCCCTGACTCACTGAACAGTCTTAGTAGCCCCGATAGTGGGATAACCAGACTTTTAAGGCTCTTGAGGTGCTGCAATAGGAAGCACCAGCTTGAAGGATTCCTGTTTAAAAAAAAAAAAAAAAAAGCTTGAACATGAATCTATTCTTGTCTTTAGAGATGATTTTAAATTGTCTATAAATACAGAGATAGAGAAACAATTCAAGTGAAATGACATTTCAAGGACACCAGCAGACTAATCCCGAAGCTAGGCTTTTCTATCATAAGCCCAGTCTCTTTAACAAGATAATGGGAGAGAAAAAAGAGAAAAGGGCAGCTGGGGATGAAAAAGGATTTGAAAAATAATAACGACATGCAATATTGACATTGTTTTGGACCTGATGTCTACAAAAAATTGTAAGATGACATTTTCCCAGCAATGTAGTTTTTTTGAATATGGATTGGATATTAGATAATTCAAAAATGTACTGTTAAATTTATTAATAACTATAGTGAAGAAGAAAACACCCATATGTTTCATTAATGGATATTTAAGTATCTAGGACTAAGATGACATGAAGGTTTAAAGTGTTTTAGCAAATATAAGAGGGGATGGGGTAAATAAAGCAAGTGTAACAAAATGATGATTAATCTATTTTTTGTGATAGAGAATATTATTTTTAAATGTCGTATTCCTTAAAATACTATGTGCATATATCATCTTTGTAAATGGTGACCACCCTTTCTTCATGCTTTGGCAACTACAGTTTTTCTTTTAATTTTTTCCTCCAGTTTTATTGAGATATAATTGTCATACAGCACTGTATAAGTTTAAGGTGTACAGCATAATGATTTGATTCACATACTTCATGAAATGATTATCACAATAAATTTAGTGAACATCCATCTCATATAGATACAAAATTAAAGATATAGAAAAACATTTCTTTATCTCCCATATTTAATTGATCATAGCGATAACATGAAGAGAAAAAAAATCATTGAACCCTAAGCAGTAACTTTTTGCGTCTCTGCAGTAACATTTCAACTCTGAAGGCATAAGGCTGGAGCACCCCAGCTGCCTGAACTGGTGTCAGGGACTCTGGGAAACAAGGATGTGCAGGAAATGGGGGCCTTGCATTGTAAATTCTTCAAATCATTCCCTTTCCACACATATGAAACACATATTCATTTTAATAAGTCTAATGGGGGCATTCAATGCTATGTTGCTTCTAATCTCCCTAACATGACAACTACAGTTTTGTGTAAATTCATGTATATCAAAGTTTATGTAATTGTCAGTCTCTCAGCCAGTGTCATTTACCAATGTGCACCAAGAGCAGTGGAGGATGCTAAATAAATTAAAAACTCACCCTCTGACTCCCGAGGTATTTTAAGATTGATGAATGTTAACAACAAACAAATAAGCAAACAAAAAACTACTCCAGGAATAAGACAAAACATATTGTGTTGACCAGTTTTCTGGACACTGTCAGGGCAAAGTTTAATTTCATCTTAAAGTATTTTGTTACCATACAATCTTGTCAGTTTATACATAGGTAATAGTATTGTAGCATTATTTCTGTTAGAAGGCCTACAGAAGAGAAAATGGATAGAGGTGAATTTGAGTCACGTAATCTTTGCTTTATTTTACATTACAGCAATCCCTGAAATAAAACTTTAATGTATTCATATTGTACATGATTTATATCCTCCCTCTCTTAGGTAATGTAGTTAATGTTGTCATTATGGTCATTGTAACATCCAATTCAAAAGGTTCAGAAAGGGGGCAAAATCTAACCTGTCTTCATGGGTGATTTTTTTTTGTTTTTTTTAAACAAAGGCTGCTATTGCGAGTCAAATAAAATACATACCAATTGAACTGCATGAAAATTTTCTCTCAAGGAGCCAGTATGTTTCCCAATCTAGAAAGGAAACCTTTTTAAAAGAGGTTTATCTGTAATATTTCTACCGAGTGTATATATATGATGACACTATGTTTGTAGCATATTAATTGTTAAATTACTTTGTATTGTTGGAAATATTACTCTAATCCTAATTAATGCGACTGAAAAATCCTGTTATACATAACAATTCCAGCAGGTAGGTGGTTCAATTAAATTATGGATTTTAAAAAGATGGTGCAAATTTTAATGTTAATGACTGCCTGAAAATAACATTGGTTATTAAGTAAAATTTCAATGTACTCTGTTTGAAAAGAAATTCTCACTGTTATGTGTCTACTTATTCTTCAGAGAGCTACATACATGACAGTCTACATTTATAAACATTGTAAAATATGTGACAAAATTCTCAGAAAATCACTAAATTAAGAAATATTGAGAGATGTAAATATAGATACGAGAAGTTATAGATATATTCATCCAGAAATCCTGTTATTTTTTTCAGTTTATATCCAATTAAAAACCGGAATATATTAGACATTCATTTAAAATGATTAAATCTATTTTTCTGCATGGGAACAGGCTGACTGAAGTTAGATAATCATATTAGAATTGTATTAGGTAGGTTTTCCTAGTGAAAACAGCTATGTTCTCTAACTAGCAAACCAAAACAAGAAGAATTCTTTATATCTCCATGAATGTCATTAAACTGTCCAATAAATTATTAAGATTTGGTAAAGCAAAATAGGAACACCTGCTGTTCTTTCAATGTAACAGATGGTCAATAGTAAATTTTCAAATATTCATTTCCTAAATTGACAAGAAGAGTCAATTTGACATTTAGCATATGTCCTTTGTATAAAGAGATCTATACAAGTCATGAGAATGAAAACCTATTTTCACTTATTTTTAACAAAGTTAAAATTCCCAAACAGGTTTGTAAATATTAATGTACATTTTAAACATTTTGGGTTCATAAAGCTTTCAATTGATATGAATTTTCATAAATAATAATGCATTCTATTTTAAACTGACTAATGAGCTCATTGATGTTTATCATATTATACTTTATATCAATAAAGTTGATAAACCTAACTTGACACATCATAACCACTAAACGTCCATAATTTACATTACTGTTCTATGGGTTTGGACAAATATATAATTACATGTATCCTTCATTATAATATCATACAGCATGTTTTCCCTGGCCTAAAATTCCTCTGTCCTCTGCCTTCTTATTCCCCCAACCCCCAGCCCTTGGCCACTGATCTTTTTACTATCCCCATAGCTTTGCCTTTTCCAGAATGTCATATAATTGGAATCATACAGTATGTATTCTTTTCATATTAGCTTCTTTCACTAAGTAATATGCATTTACTATTCCCACACGTCTCTTCATGACTTGAGCTCATCTCTTTTTAACACTAAATAATATTCCACTGTCTGGATGTACATTTTATTTATTCATGCACATTTTTTAACATATAAGCACATAAGATTATCATTAATTTTACTGATATTAAAGACATAATTTATATATAATAATAGAGTATTCAGTACTGTATCATAAGTTCTTTATAGCCAATTGAATATTACAGGGACTTTTGTTAATTGTTGCTGAATCCTCATATCTGTATGCAAACTATGATTGCAGTTCAACCATGATTTGACAAATGGAGTTCCATTAAAATTCACTCTTTCCCCAATAAATTTATTGTCATTAAATCTGAAATGTGATCTACTATTAAACTGTTTTTTATCCTCATATAAACTATATTTATTAAACTGAAATTTCTTTCAGTTTTAACACTACATGTGTCAAAACCTCACTCATCTTTCAATGAGGTGAGTGACTTTTGTGCTGAATTGGATAATACTTTTCAAGTATTGGAAGAATATTTCCTTAATGTTCTGTGCTATTCATAATGTAATGGCCACAGGCATGCTATTACACTTCTGAGTTTAACTTTAAACTTAGAAGTTTGACCTGTATTTTCTGTATCATTTTCTTAAGTTTAGACAAATAACAAAATAATAAATCAAACTCTGACCTGTAGCACTTGCTGATTTCCATGATGTAACTATTCTCATCATGGCTAAGTTCAAACCACCAGCATGAGGTCACTGAACACAGAGTTGGGAAAAAATATGTAAGGTTTCCACCACATAAATGTGATAGATATAATTTTATGTGTTATGGTTATCTGGTATTCTTTGAATTGTCTTTTTATATTTTCTTACCATTCTTACCATTGGGTTCTCTCTCTTCTTTCTCTCTTTTTTTTTTTTTTCTATTTTTCTCTCTCTCTTACTTGCAAGAACTCTTTGTATGTTATTTGTCATATCTATCACTATCACAGGAAGGTAAACTCCATGAATACAGTAATATCATTCAGACAAATAAAAAAATAATAAATCAAACCCTGGCTGGTACCATTTGCTAAATGGATTCAGCATGGCATCCAGTAGCACCTATAGCATAAAAGGTGTTCAAATATTTGTTAAATAAATTAATGTCTTGCAAATATTTCCCCTAACTATAATTTGTCTTTTTATTTTATTTATGCTTATTATTTTTGCTATACAAAATAGTAAATTGTATATTGTCAAATTTGTCTGCCTTTACATTTATTGGGTCTGAGTTTTCTGTCTTATTTAAGAATGTCTCTCTCTTCCCAAGGTTGATTATTCTCCTAAGTTTTTCTAAAAGTTTTATTATTTTGGTGGCATTTAAATCTGGAATCCTTCTGGAATGTATTTTTGTATATGACATGCATTTCTTCCAGATGGCCAGCCTATTGTGTCACTTCTGTAAATAAATTACTTTTCTTTACTAAATTGAAATTCTACCTTTGTGGTACATTAAGTTTCCATGTATGCTGGGCTCTATTTCTGATACTCTAATTTGTTTCATTATGCCTATCTCTGGAAAGAATAAAACACTTAGGAATAAACCTACTTAAGGAGGTAAAAGACCTGTACTTTGAAAACTATAAGACACTTACAAAAGAAATTGAAGATGACACAAACAAATGGAAAGATATAATGTTTTCTTGGGCTGGAATAATCAATATTGTTAAAACTACCATACTACACAAGGTAAGCGACAAATTCAATGAAACCCCTATCAAAATACCAATGGCATTTTTAACAGAACTAGAACAAAAAAAATTTAATTTGTATGCAAACACAAAAGACCCCAAATAGCCAAAACAATCTGGAGAAAGAAAAACAGATCTGGAGGAAACACACTCTCTGACTTCAGACTATACTACAAAGCTACAGTAATCCAGACAGTATGGTACTGGTGCAAAAACAAACACATAGATCGATGGAATAAGATAGAAAGCCCAGAAATAAATGCACACACTTATGGTCAATTAATCTATGACAAAGGAGGCAAGAATATACAATGAAGAAAAGACAGTCTCTTCAATAAGTGGTGCAGGGAAAACTGGACAGCTACATGTAAACAAATGAAATTAGAACATTCTCTAACATCATATAAAAAAAAGAAAAGAGAAAACTCAAAATGAATTAAAGACCTAAATGTAACACTAGATAGAATAAAACTCCTAGAGGAAAACATAGGCAGAACGCCCTGACATAAATCACCTCAATATTTCTTTTCAGATCCATCTCCTAGAGTAATTGAAATAAAAGTAAAATTAACAAATGGGACCTAATCAAACTTAAGAGCTTTTGCACAACAAAAGAAACCAAAAACAAAATGAAATGAAAACCTACAGAATGGGAGAAAATATTTGCAAATGATGGGACCAATAAGGGATTAATTTCCAAAGCATACAAACAGCTCATACAGCTCCATATCAAAAAGCAAACAACCCAGTCAAAAAAGTGGGCAGAAGACCTACATGGATATCCATTCACTTTTTGAAGGACATTTTGGTTGCTTTCCAGTTTTGCTAATTATGAATAGAGCTGCTATAAATTTTCTTGTGCAGGTTTTTGTGAGGACATAAGTTTTCAATTTTTTTTTGGGGGGGTGGTAAATACCAAAAGGTGTGATTGCTGGATCATATAGTAAGAATACATTTAGTTTTTTAAGAAACCACCAAACAGACTTCCAAAGTGTCTGTACCATTTTGTATTTCCACTGGTAATTAATGAGAATACTTGTTTCTCCATATCTGTGGCAGCATTTGGTGTTGTCAGTATTCCAGATATTGGTCATTCTAATTCTTGTGTAGTGGTTTCTCATTGTTGTTTTCATTTGCATTTCCCTGACAACATATGATGTGGAACACTATTTTTCTTTATGTAGGTGAATTTAAGTCATTTACTTTACTGACATGACTGACATTTGGCCTTACTTCTGAGTTCTGAGAAAATGAGGATATAGATTTCAGTCACGTCTATTATTAAATCTGATTATACTTTATTACTTATTAGATTGGTAGACTTTAACACATGTTCAAAATCCAAGTTTCAATTTTCCCATACGTAAAATAGTGAAAATCACATTACTTCCTTCACAGGGCTAGTATGGGACGAAAATGAAACTATATGTATAAAAAATTAATAGAGCACATGCTAAAAATACTATAAGGTGCAATATTTGTTATTATTGTTATTTGGAGACGTAATTGGTGACAAAGTGTAAAAACATGATCAGAATCCATATCTTTACATGCTCAACAGTTGATAATGGGTGTGTATGTATTTAATCTAGTTTAGTATGTGTATATACAAATAATAACAATCAGTGTAAGACAATCTATGTATTCTAAAACGTTATGGTTTAAAGCATAATAATCTAGCATTTAAAATAAATATACCAACAATATACCGGTTTTCAGGATATAGAGAGCATATTACATATGTTTGTCAAATTTTGACTCATTTATAAACAGATTATTTTAGCCTTTACCCTCTCATATAGTTAAATTTTACTCATTTCCCTTAACTCAACATTTTATAATATTAGCAGACTTGCTATCTATTATATCTTTATTAGTAAGAGAAAGTCACTGCAATCCATTAAAAACACATTAATGCATTCATTGCTGGTCTTTGAATGCAGTCATACCTGAATTGAGCTTAACTAAATAAACAATATTTAATAAGTGTGGTAGGATGTGGGAAGGGGGTGAATTTTAACTTTTTTTAACATAGTTTTTATATTAGTTGTCAATGAAGAACAATTTCTGGAAAGCATGAAAAGCAGTTAATTTCTTATTCCTCAGCCCTCCTATGAAATTCTCTCATGAGTAGCAGGGCAGTTCATTCTGACATCAAAGGGGAGATCAAAGGAAAGATCAAATGAGAAGCTTTTGATGGAGTTGGGAAAATGTCTTCACCCTGTGAACACTAGTTATAACATAAGAAAATTATAATGGGCTCTGTGCTTCATTTGAAATACAAAAGGTGTTAAATCTTTGCCCCAGCTTCAGCCACTCTCTATCTGGGGATAGCATGGCATGACCTGTAAGCAGCCCTGTGTCTATTAGTAGAAAATCAGTTATTGTTCATAAACACAGTGTTTGACTCCACAGTAACATACATGAATGAGGTATTACTCATGAAGAAAAGTGGGAGTTTTTCTCCTTCTAAAAATAAATCTAGGATATTTCCAGTTTCAGCTCCAAAATGTAAAAATCTTGGAAGCTGTCCTTAAAATAAAACAAACAAAACAACAACAACAACAACAACAACAAACTAGACAAACTGAAAAGCAATGATTTCTTGCACCCATCAAAAGACTGAATTCACAGGACAGATGACACCCTGAATTCTGGAGATGTAGGCACATCCAGATAGATACAACGTCAGAGATCTACATATGTGGGGGAGTAACTGCTGAGCATAGAACAGTATGAGATTGATAACTCCTAAGGACTAAAGTCTTAGGCAGGTATTCTCACTTTCATGGGCTTTTCCTCCAGTAGCACCAGCAGGCAGGTTCCCCCTTTAAGGATCTGAGAAAGATCCCTGCATTGCTCTGGTGAAGAGAGGGGAAATATAACCTTTGTGAAATAAGACTAGAGCCTTCAGCATTTAAAACCAAAAGGTCTATTATCCAGAGAAAAGGACTTTGACAGAGTGCAATTCTAAAATCATATCCCAACTGGAAGAAGGGAATATATCCCATTCTAGTTTCCTCCAGTCTTCTTGTGATACCTAAGGGGAAAAGCAAAACAACACAAAACAAAAAACATAGTCAAGAGGAATCAGGACTACAAAAATAAGACTGCAGATGCTGTAGCCAGGTAAGGAAGTAGTGGTGGTCAGGAGGAAGTATAACCAAAGGGAAACATTTGAGAAGGTCACAGCCCTGAGACTGGACCACTAAAATGGGGAGATTTAATTGGAAGATTAGAGAATGCTCTCTCTCTCTCACACATCTTACTACAACATCAAAAGATATCCAGGATAACAGCTATGGATTACAACTCTAGGGGCTACAAGGCACAGATTCTAGAAGGATACCAAAAAAAAAAAAAAAAAGAGAGAGAGAGAGGAACTGAAAGACTCTGGTACCTGTAGCTACAACAAAATCACAGCACAATTTCTACCCAGATTAACATAAATCTCCACACTAAAGCCCTATTTACCTGAGTTTCTATTACTCAATTCAACATGTCAAGCTTTCAAAAAAAAAAAAAAAAAGGCATACAAAGAGAGAAAACAATCATCAGATTCAGTCTGAGATTTGACAGAGTGTTGTAATTATAGACAGGGATTTTAAATGAACTATGATATACATTAAAGGCTATAATGGGAAAATTAGACAGTATGCAATAACAGATGGGTAAAGTAAACTGAGAGATGGAAACTCTAAGAAAGAGTCAAAAGAAAATGCTAGAAATAAAAACCATAATATCATAAATGAAGAATGTCTTCAACAGACTCATGAAAAATAGTTCTATAAAAAAATAGTTCAATAGAAACTCAAACTTTAATGCAAAGTTTTTTTTTATTTTTAAATTTAAGAGAAAAATATGCAAGGACTGTGAGACAGTATCAAAAGGTGTAGCAAACACTTAATTTGAATGTCAGATAAAAAAGAAAGAGAAAACCACAAGGAAGAAATATGTTAATAATAATGTCTGAGAACTACCCACATTTAGTAACAGACATCAAACCACAGATTCAAGAAGCCCAGAGAACACCAAGCACCATAAATTCCCGAAAACAAAACATCAAGACAGATCATATTCAAACTGTAGAAAATAATGCACAAACATGAAATCTTAAAGAAAGTCACCTTAGAGGGAAAAAGAAAAGCATACCTATCCAGGAACAAGAACAAAAATTAGAGTAGACTTATTCTTTTCAAAAGCTCTACAAAGAAAAAGAGAGTGAAGTTAAACCTTAAAGTACTGAAAGGAAAAAAAAAAAAAAAAAAAAAGAAAGAATATACCAACATAAAATTCTAAATTCAGTAAAATCATCCTTTGTAATTTAAGAAGTAAAAAAGATTTTCACAGACAAAAACTAAGTAAAATGTTTCTCATACACAATCAAGAGATGTTAAAAATTTTTCTTCAGGCAAAAGAACAAAGAAATAGATCAAAAATGTGGGACTACATAAGGAAAGAATGTTAGTGAAGAAATAAATTAAAGTAAAATAAAATATTTTATTTATCTTATTCTTAATCTGAAAGATAATTGTCTAATTTCATATTAATAGCTATTTATAGTGTGATATTATAAAAATAAGTGAAACAAATGATAGCAATGTCACAGGCACAAGAAAGAGGATTGGGAATATTTTGCTATAAGGAACCTATACTGCATGTGAAGCTATGTCATATTATTTGAAGGTAAAATTACATAATTTACCATATATATTTTGAACATTAGAATAAATAGCCACTAATTTTAAACACTGTAGATGGGGAAAAAAACATGTTTATGGAAACATAAAATGTGCAGTTAAAAGCAGAGATGCCCCACCCCCCAAAAAATAAGAGTGGGAAAAAGAAACTAACAACAAATGCAATGAATAGAAAACAGTTACAAACAGGATAAATATTAATCCAGCTATGACAATAGTCATTTTCAATGTGAAAGATCAAAATATACCAAATAACAACAGAGACTGTCAGAATGGATTAAAATAAAAAGAAAAGAGTCTATTTTACATTGTGTATAACAAAAGCACTTTATAAGGGCTCAAATAGGTTAAAAGAAAACAGACGGAGAGTGATGTACCTTGCTAACACTATTCAGAAGAAAGCTGGGGTTTCAGATTTTTAATTTCAGAAAAACAGACTTCAGAACAGGAAAGATTATCAGAGATAAGGACAGGTAATATCATTCTTCAAGAAGACATAACAATCCTAAATGTGTATGCACCTAACAATATAATGTGAAAATGCATGAGAACAGCATTGCTCTAATACTTAAATAATATAAAGATGAAAAAGACATCACAAGAAAGGAAACTACACATCATAATTTTTCATTAACATAGAAACCAAAATCCATACCAAATTGAAACCAACAGTATATATAAAGAATAGTATGTTACAGCCAAGTGGATTTCATTTCAAGAAACAATGTTGGAGGAGCTTCAAGATGGCGGAAGCCTAAGACGTGAAAATCATCTTCCTCCCCAGAAATACATCAGAACTACATCTACATGTGGAACAACTACTACAGAACGCCTACTGAATGCTGGCAGAAGACCTCAGACCTCCCAAAGGGCAAGAAACTCCCCACGTACCTGGGTAGGGTAAAAGAAAAAAGAAACAACAAGAGACAAAAGAATAGGGATGGGACCTGCACCAGTGGGAGGGAGCTATGAAGGAGGAAATGTTTCCACACACTAGGAAGCCCCTTCACAGGCGGAGACTGCGGGTTGTGGAGGGGGGAAGCTTCAGAGCCACGGAGGAGAGCACAGCAACAGAGGTGCGGAGGGCAAAGAGGAGAGATTCCTGCACAGAGGATTGGTGCCGACCAGCACTCACCAGACCGAGAGGCTTGTCTGCTCACCCACCGGGGCGGGCGGGGGCTGGGAGCTGAGGCTCCGGCTTCGCTCGTATTCTACGGAGAGGACTGGGGTTGGCTGCGTGAACACAGCCTGAAGGGTGCTAGTGTGACACAGCTAGCCAGGAGGGAATCCGGGAAAAAATATGGAGCTGCGGAAGAGACAAGAGACTTTTTCTTGCCTCTTTGTTTCCTGGTGCGCTAGGAGAGGGGATTAAGAGCGCTGCTTAAAGAAGCTCCAGAGACCGGCAGGCCGTGGCTATCAGGGCAGACCCCAGAAACGGGCATGAGATGCTAAGGCGGCTGCTGCTGCAGCTACTGAGAAGCCTGTGAGCAAACACAGGTCACTATCCACACCTCCCCTCCCGGGAGCCTGTTCTGCCCACCACTGCCAAGGTCCTGTGATCCAGGGACAACTTCCCCGGGAGAATGCACGGCACACCTCAGGCTGGTGCAATGTCACGCTGGCCTCTGCTGCTGCAGGCTCACCCCACATCCATACCCCTCCCTCCTCCCGGCCTGATTGAGCCAGAGCCCCTGAATCAGCTGATCTTTTAACCCCGTCCTGTCTGAGTGAAGAACAGACACCCTCAGACGACCTACACACAGAGGCGGGGCCAGATCCAAAGCTGAACCCTGGGAGCTGTGCAAACAAAGAAGAGAAAGAGAAATTTCTCCCAGCAGCCTCAGGAGCAGTGGATTAAATCTCCCCAATCAACTTGATGTACGCTGCATCTGTGGAATACCTGAATAGACAGTGAATCATTCCAAATTGAGGAGGTAGATTTTTGGAGCAATGATATATATATATATTTTTTTCCCTTTTTCTCTTTTTGTGAATTTGTATGTGTATGTTTCTGTGTGTGATTTTGTCTGTATAGGTTTGTTTTTATCATTTGTCCTGGGGTTCTTTCTATCCTTTTTTCTTTCTTTTTTTTTTCTTATTACATAATTTTTTTTTCTTAATTGTTGTTTTAATAACTTTATTTTATTTTATTTTATCTTCTTCTTTCTTTCTTTCTTTTTTTTCTCCCTTTTATTCTGAGCCGTGTGGAGGAGAGGCTCTTGGTTCTCTAGCCAGGCATCAGGGCAGTGCCACTGAGGTGGGAGAGACAAGTTCAGGACACTGGTCCACAAGAGACCTCCCAGCTCCACATAATATCAAATGGCGAAAATCTCCCAGAGATCTCCATCTCAACGCCATGACCCATCTCCACTCAACGACCAGCAAGCTACAGTGCAGGACACCCTGTGCCAAAAACTAGCAAGACAGGAACACAACCCCATCTATTAGCACAGAGACTACCTAAAATCATAATAAGGCCACAGACACCCCAAAACACACCACCATACGTTGACCTGCCCACCAGAAAGACAAGATCCAGGCTCATCCACCAGAACAAAGGCACTAGTCCCCTCCACCAGGAAGCCTACACAACCCACTGAACCAGCCTTAGCCACTGGGGACAGACACCAAAAACAATGGAAACTACGAACCTGCAGCCTGCAAAAAGGAGACCTCAAACACAATAAGTAAAGCAAAGTGAGAAGACAGAGAAGCACACAGCAGACGAAGGAGCAAGACAAAAACCCACCAGACCTAACAAATGAAGAGAAAATAGGCAGTCTACCTGAAAAACAATTCAGAATAATGATAGTAAAGATGATACAAAATCCTGGAAATAGAGTGGAGAAAATACAAGAAAACTTTAAAAAGGACCTCGAAGAACTAAAAAGCAAACAAAGAGTGATGAACAACAGAATAAATGAATTTAAAAATTCCCTAGAAGGGATCAATAGCAGAATAACTGAGGCAGAAGAACGGATAAGTGACTTGGAAGATAAAATAGTGGAAATAACTGCTGCAGAACAGAATAAAGAAAAAAGAACGAAAAGAATTGAGGACAGTCTCAGAGACCTCTGGGACAACACTAAATCCAACGACATTCAAATTATAGGGGTCCCAGAAGAAGAAGAGAAAAAGAAAGGGACTGAGAAAATATTTGAAGAGATTATAGTTGAAAGCTTCCCTAATATTGGAAAGGCAATAGTTAATCAAATCCAGGAAGCACAGATAGTCCCATACAGGAAAATCTAAGGAGAAACATGCCAAGTCACATGTTAATCAAACTATCAAAAATTAAATACAAAGAACAAATATTCAAAAAGGCAAGGGAAAAACAACAAATAACACATAAGGGATTCCCCATACAGTTAACAGCTGATCTTTCAGCAGAAACTGCAAGCCAGAAGGGAGTGGCAGGACATATTTAAAGTGATGAAGGAGAAAAACCTACCACCAACATTACTCTAACCAGCACGGAGGTCATTCAGATTTGACGGAGAAATTAAAAGCTTTACAGGCAAGCTAAAGCTACGAGAATTCAGCACCACCAATCCAGCTTTACAACAAATGCTAAAGGAACTTCTCTACGCAGGAAACACAAGGGAAGGAAAAGACCTACAAAAACAAACCAAAAACAATTTTAAAAAATGGTAATAGGAACATACGTATCGATAGTTACCTTAAATGTAAATGGATTAAATGCTCCAACGAAAAGACACAGAGTGGCTGAATGGATATAAAAACAGGACCCATATATATGCTGTCTACAAGACACCCACTTCAAACCTAGGGACACATACAGACTGAAAGTGAGGGGATGGAACAAGATATGTCATGCAAATGGAAATCACAAGAAAGCAGGAATAGCAATTCTCATATCAGACAAAGTGACTTTAAAATAAAAACTATTACAAGAGACAAAGAAGGACACTACATAATGATCAAGGGATCAATCCAAGAAGAAGATATAACAATTGCAAATATTTATGCACCCAACATAAGAGCATCTCAACACATAAGACAAATACGAACAGCCACAAAAGGGGAAATCAGCACTAACACACTCATAGTAGGGGACTTTAACACCCCACTTTCACCAATGGACAGATCATCGAAAATGAAAATAAATAAGGAAACACAAGCTTTAAATGATACATTAAAAAAGATGGACTTAATTGATATTTATAGGACATTCCATCCAAAAACAAAAGAATACACATTCTTCTCAAGTGCTGATGGAACATTCTCCAGTATAGATCATATCTTGGGTCAACTATCAAGCCTTGGTAAATTTAAGAAAATTGAAATCATATGAAGTAACTTTTCTGACCACAACGCTATGACATTAGATATCAATTACAGGAAAAAATCTGTAAAAGATACAAACACATGGGGGCTAAACAATACACTAATTAATAACCAAGAGATCACTGAAGAAATCGAAGAGGAAATCAAAAAATACCTAGAAACAAATGACAATGAAAACACGATGACCCAAAGCCTATGGGATCCAGCAAAAGAAATTCTAAGAAGGAAGTTTATAGCAATACAATCCTACCTCAAGAAACAAGAAACATCTCAAATAAACTACCTAACCTTACACCTAAAGCAATTAGAGAAAGAAGAACAAAAAACCCCAAAGTTAGCAGAAGGAAAGAAATCATAAATATCAGATCAGAAATAAATGAAAAAGAAATGAAGAAAACAATAGCAAAGATCAATAAAACTAAAAGCTGCTTCTGTGAGAAGGTAAACAAAACTGATCAACCATTAGCCAGACTCATCAAGAAAAAGAGGGAGAGGACTCAAATCAATAGAATTAGAAATGGAAAAAGAGAAGTTACAACTGACACTGCATAAATACAAAGGATCATGAGACATTACTACAAGCAACTATATGCCAATAAAATGGAAAACCTGGAAGAAATGGGCAAATTCTTAGAAATGCACAACCTTCCGAGACTGAACCAGGAAGAAATAGAAAATATGAACAGACCAATCACAAGCACTGAAATTGAGACTGTGAATAAAAATCTTCCAACAAACAAAAGCCCAGGACCAGATGGCTTCACAGGCGAATTCTATCAAATATTTAGAGAAGACCTAACACTTATCCTTCTCAAACTCTTCCACAATATAGCAGAGCAAGAAACACTCTCAAACTCGTTCTACGAGGCCACCATCACCCTGATACCAAAACCAGACAAAGAAGTCACAAAGAAAGAAAACTGCAGGCCAATATCGCTGATGAACATAGATGCAAAAATCCTCAACAAAATACTAGCAAACAGAATCCAAGAGCACATTAAAAGGATCATACACCATGATCAAGTGGGGTTTATCCCAGGAATGCAAGGATTCTTCAATATATGCAAATCAATCAATGTGATACACCATATTAACAAATTGAAGGAGAAAAAACATATGATCATCTCAATAGATGCAGAGAAAGCTTTTGACAAAATTCAACACCCTTTTATGATAAAACCCTCCAGAAAGTGGGCATAGAGGGAACTTTCCTCAACATAATAAAGACCATATATAACAAATCCACAGCCAACATTGTCCTCAATGGTGAAAAACTGAAACCATTTCCACTAAGATCAGGAACAAGACAAGGTTGCCCACTCTCACCACTATTATTCAACATAGTTTTGCAAGTGTTAGCCCCAGCAATCAGAGAAGAAAAAGAAATAAAAGGAATCCAAATCGGAAAAGAAGAAGTAAAGCTGTCACTGTTTGCAGATGACATGATACTATACATAGAGAATCCTAAAGATGCTCCCAGAAAACTACTAGAGCTAATCAATGAAGTTGGTAAAGTAGCAGGATACAAAATTAATGCACAGAAATCTCTTGCATTCCTATTCACTAATGATGAAAAACCTGAAAGTGAAATTAAGAAAACACTCCCATTTACCATTGCAACAAAAAGAATAAAATATCTAGGAATAAACCTACCTAAGGAGACAAAAGATCTGTATGCAGAAAACTATAAGAAACTGATGAAGGAAATTCAGAATGATACAAATAGATGGAGAGATATACCATGTTCTTGGATTGGAGAATCAACATTGTGAAAATGACTGTACTACCCATAGCAATCTACATATTCAATGCAATCCCTATTAAACTACCAATGGCATTTTTCACAGAACTAGAAGAAAAAAATTCACAATTTGTATGGAAACACAAAAGACCCTGAATAGCCAAAGCAATCTTTAGAAAGAAAACCAGAGCTGGAGGACTCAGACTCCCTGACTGCAGACTATACTACAAAGCTAGGGTAATATAGACTGTATGGTACTGGCCCAGAAAGAGAAATATAGACTAATGGAAGAGGATAGAAAGCCGAGAGGTAAACCCACGCACATATGGTCACCTTATCTTTGATAAAGGAGGCAAGAATATACAGTGGAGAAAAGACAGCCTCTTCAATAATGGTGCTGGGAAACCTGGACAGCTACCTGTAAAAGAATGAAATTAGAACACTTGCTAACACCATACACAAAAATAAACTCAAAATGGGTTAAAGACCTAAATGTAAGGCCAGAGATCATCAAACTCTTAGAGGAAAACATAGGCAGAACACTCTATGACATAAATCACAGCAAGATCCTTTTTGACCCTCGTCCTAGAGAAATGGAAATAAAAACAAAAATAAACAAATGGGACCTAATGAAACTTAAAAGCTTTTACACAGCAAAGGAAACCATAAACAAGACAAAAAGACAACCCTCAGAATGGGAAAAAATATTTCCAAAGAAAAAACTGACAAAAGGTTAATCTCCAAAACATACAAGCAACTCATGCAGCAAAAAAACAAACAACCCAATCCAAAAATCGGATGAAGACCTAAATAGACATTTCTCCAAAGAAGATATACAGATTGCCAACAGACACATGAAAGAATGCTCAACATCATTAATCATTAGAGTAATGCAAATCAAAACTGCAATGAGATATCATCTCACACCAGTCAGATTGGCCATCATCAAATAATCTACAAACAATAAATGCTGGAGAGGTTGTGGAGAAAAGGGAACCCTCCTGCACTCTGATGGGAATGTAAATTGATACAGCCACTATTGAGAACAGTTTGGAGGTTCCTTAGAAAACTAAAAATAGAACTCCCATACGACCCAGCAATCCCACTACTGGGCATATACCCTGAAAAAATCATAATTGAAAAAGCGTCATGTACCAAAATATTCATTGCAGCTCTATTTACAATAGCCAGGACATGGAAGCAACCTAAGTGTCCATCAACAGATGAATGGATAAAGAAGATGTGGCACATATATACAATGGAATATTACTCAGCCATAAAAAGGAATGAAACTGAGTTATTTGTAGTTAGGTGGATGGGCCTGGAGACTGTCATACAGAGTGAAGAAAGTTCAGAAAGAGAAAAACAAATACCATATGCTAACACATATATATAGAATCTAAAAAAAAAGAAAAAAAGAAAAGAAAATGGTCTGAAGAACCAGGGGCAAGATGGGAATAAAATGCAGACCTACTAGAGAATCGACTTGAGGATACGCAGAGGGGGAAGGGTAACCTGGAACAATGTGTGAGAGTGCCATGGACATACATACACTACCAAACGTAAAATTGATAGCTAGTGGAAAGCAGCCTCATAGCAAAGGGAGATCAGCTCGGTGCTTTGTGACCACCTAGAGAGGTGGGATAGGGAGGGTGTGAGGGAGGGAGATGCAAGAGGGAAGAGATATGGGGACATATGTATATATATAACTGATTCACTTTGTTATAAAGCAGAAACTAACACACCATTGTAAAGCAGTTATACTCCAATAAAGATGTTAAAAAATAAAAAAAAAAAAAATGAAACAATGTTGGCTCAACAACAATTAATGTAATTCATCATTTCAGGAGAATATATACGGAAAAATATGATCATATCAATAGCTGCAGAAAAGCAGTTGACAAAACTCAATACCCCTGCGTGATAAAACCTTGCAAATTTAGAAGTAGAAGAGAATTCCCTTAATCTTCTAAAGTGAGCTTCCGAAAACCTGTGCCTAACATTGTACTTACTGGTGAGAGATTGAATTCGTTTTCTGCAACATCAGGAACAATGCAAGTATGTCCTCTCTCATCGCTCCTATTCAACATCACACTGGAAATCCTAGCTAGTGCAAAAAGACAAGGAAAATACATAAAAGTTATACAAATTGGAAATTAAAGAAATAAAATTGGCTTTATTCATTATCACAGTACTAACTATATTGAAATACCCTGAAAATCTAAAACAAAAAGAATCTCCTTAAGTGTGGGCTGTACATAGTGAATTCCTTCCAAATAGTACAGTATCGAAATGGGAGGGGTAACTTTAGAGTGGAGAAACATGACAAACTCTACCTTAGCCAAGAGCTCAAGGTCAACATCAAGAGTGATAAGTCATGTTGATAGCATGCACCTTTAATAATATATGAGGAAAATGACATTTTATCTCTATGATCTTCCTCCCCTAAACATATAACCTTAGTTTAATCAGAGAAAAACATCAGTCAAACCACAAACCATGGGCATTATATTGTAGAAAGCACCTGACCAATTCTCTTTAAAACTGTCAAAGTCATCAGAAACAAGAAAAGTCTCAGAAATTGTCACATTCTATAGGAGCCTAAGAAGACATGATGACTGTAATGTGGTATCTCGAACGAAATATTGAAATAGATAAATGACAACATAAAATCTAAGGGAATCTGAATAAAGTATGTAGTTTAGTTAATAATGTATCAATATTGGTTCAATATTTGTGACAAATGTACCATACGAATGTAAGATTCTAATATTTGGCACAATTAAGATGGAAGTATAAGGGATTTTTCCATAATATCTTACCAACTTTTCTGTACATCTAAAACAATTCTAAAATTTAAAGTTTGTTAAGCAATTTCAAATGAAAAAAAAAAAAAATCTAGAGAAGACTATTGTTCTACAAAATCCACAGGAAAACAAATGACCTACAAGAATACTTGGATTTTCTGAGACTCTATTTAATCATTTATTCCAATGGCATTTATGAATAAATAGTATGATCCAGGAAATGTATAAAATTTCTGGGGATGTAACATTAAAAATCACATAATCCCTTTCCTTAGGGAAATAAAATCTAGTTGGGGCACAAAAAATAAGAATATAAGATCATCTATCCTATCTTTGAAGGGTGAGGAAATATTTCCAGAGGAAGAAACTTATGTGCTGATATTTACCTAGTATGCAAGAGTTAACCAAGGTAAAAGGGTGAAATAGTTGTGATCCAGGGACCTCAGTGGGAGGACTGTCCAAACTAAGGACATGACACACTTATGAACATTCTACTTACTGCCCCTTTCCATTTCATTGAAGTTTTCTGTTTCTGGATCTAAAAGTAACTCAGACTACCTAGCAACCTTCATCTCTTCCCTCCTCTTCTTTCTGAATTTGTCTTCCTTGTCTTTCTCACCTTCTCTTTGTTTCCTTCCCTATTCTATTCAGATTCTTCCTCATCTTCTCTTTCTTCTCCCCAGCCTCCTACTTTTTTCTTCATTCTTCTGTTTCTTAATGTTCTTTGTTCTTAGGACCCACCTGAGGAAAACCCAGAATTTCACCGATTGTTATTTTTGTCTGCACCTTCAATTGGATTAGAGAGAAGCATTTTGACCTCCACTGGTCTACTAAACCAGCCTCAGTCTTTCCTCTCGCTGAGTATGAGGATGAATACAAAGCACTACAGACTACAAGAACACAAATATGAATAGAAGGGTAAAGTGACATGTAAAATAAGACTCATCCTAAAGTGGGCAAACATGGTTATAAAAAGATTTTGTTCTTAATTGAGCTATTTATTCTACCCCTGCCACTCTATTAAGAAGTTGCATAATGAAATTTCACTACTGCCTTTTTATAATTGCAGTTATCCTTCCTGTGCCTAAACTACTCCCTTGCTGTAAATTAGACATTTTTGGAAGATGTTTTCACTCGTTCTATTCTCCAGATTCCTATTTAGCACACTGGTGGTCATCACACTATCTTCAAAAACAATTCTTTAATCAGAGCATAATACAATTTGTTACTTCCTTATATTAAATAAGCTGATACCCTGATGTTCATTATGATTCAAAAACAACTTCCAAAAGCTTCTTAATTTACAGCAGTGTCTAGTTAAAGCTCTGCGAGGATCTGGTTCTTCAGCTAGTATTTTTGTGCTACATGTTCAATGAAAGATGGATCTCCCTATGTGTTGTTTACACTAGGAAATGATTTGTCCATTAACCACAGAGATGTGCAGAAATATCATTATTTGTTCCAAGAACGGTTTGGATCTCTGAGAGAACATACTGTTCATGTTTATTGCACAGTTTCACCTTCTGGATAATTTAATATTCAAGCAGTGTTAGCCTAAATAGCTCAGCACAGCTGGTGTGGTGTCTTGTTATTTCTCTTTTCCTCTTATCTGTGGAATGTTAATAATTGGGAGCCTAAAAACGGTATGGTAAATGAATGAAATTAGTCAAGGAATTCACATATCTGGCATATAGTCCGTGAGAAGCTTAAATCAATTTTCTTAAACTGTCAGCCATGATGTATATCTAAATGGAGTGCTGGAATTTAGTCAGATTCATTGCTTATTGTTTGCCTCTGCAATTATGAAACATGAAAGTTGGTAGGTTTCTTTAGTGTTTTTTCTTTTCAGTTGCATGTCCCTAGCAAGTTCTGAATGTTTTTCTATTTAATCATAAAAATAATATTCTCTCTTTCTTTTAAAGAAATACACATTTTGAAAAAAAGTTTTACTCTTTTGGGTGGAGAAAAGAGCAAGTTACATCAAATTGCACCATTCTATCTTACCATCTGAACCTGAGGAATACGCTTTTTCATTTGATTCAATTAAATGCAATGTCTATGCAGTTTCAGATTCCAAAGATGAATGTCAGAACATAAGCTTTCCTTGTATTTACGCTGTACAGTGACTTGTTTAGATTGCTATTCTCTTTTTAATCCAGCTGCTTTTTTGTGTGATAAAGAATTAAACCTTTCAGTTTTATCCATACCGATTTGTCTACAAAAAATATTGAATACATTGTGGAAAATGGAAAGATCTTTTATTGAATATATCTCATTCAAGGTTAATACTGGGTATTTCTAGTAACTGCTTTCTAATTCTAAAATAAAGATGTCTATTAGAATATAGTTTCTGAAGACTACACGTTTTTATTAAAGTGCTTAAATTTGACCCTTGAGAATTTTCTCGAGCTGTATATGAAAACTAGGACATAGTTCATTTTTGTTGTCTACAGCAATAGTATTTCTTTGGATAATTGTTATTTGGGGTCATTTTAATTTAAATTTTAGATAAGCAAATTAGCATAATTTTGAAGATGTGGCACATCTTCTCATCATATTCTTATCCTCACACTGAAAATGACTCCATCCAGTCAGTCCATTGGGATATTAATTCAAGTAGTTGAAACATGGCATCTTAGAATGACATTATTTCATGGGCATGCATCCAAATGGAATCTTAGACAAAGATAATCTGTGATTTAACTTTCTCCTTCAGTTCTGGACCATACAAGCAAAGCCTGCATCACTCAAAGGACAAGGCTCCAGGTTAGTCTAACTAACTACCCTTGTAGGGATTTTCTTTCCAACTTCTAAATTATTTATATACATGAGTCAGTTTTTGAAGTTCTAAAATTGTCTTATTGCTATTCCTTTTTTGGGGGAAGATGTTTTTAAAAGTGAAAAACTGACTTTTCCAAGCAGAACTTCTATTTGTAGAGTCAAGTCATCTTTCCTGCCCACCCGACGGCTACTGACATCTTACCAGATTTGTTCGTCATTCTCTGGAAACACTTTTTTAAGGTATATGTTAACCACAACCTCTCCACCTCCTCTCTTAATTTATTAATTTTCTGTGTACTTCCCTAGGATTAATTAAATGTGACTTATGTCTCTCCTCTCTAGAACTACACATTCTGAAGTCAGTTAAGACTGTCTATTTTTCCATTTCACATGCATCTTTTGACTGAGAGTTGGTCAGCATTCTCCTCAGTTTCTGTTGCCTATTCTAGAATATTATGCTTCCACCTTAAATACGGGGGAAAAAAATTCTTTTCAGATTCAGTGATGCTCAAGCAAGTAAGCTTCTGACTGCCATTTTTTCATCTCCACACTCTGAAAAGATGTTGGCTTCTTATTGTTGTTGTCGCAGACTAGAGTTCTGCCACCATTCTGAGTGATTTCAGACATCTATTTGGGTAATCTACCCAACACCATATCATTATAGTTATATATACATCTTCACTTTGATTATATGTCTTTACAACTCATCAGGCATTTATTTCCATGAAAATATGCTGGATCTTGTCATCGTTTGGAATAATTGACCCCACCCAGTTTTAAACGAAAATACCAAACTCCCAGGGGTGAGTTACCCAGTCCTTTGTAACTGAGATACCCGGTCCTTTGTTTTTTCTCCTTTTTCATACTCTATCCCCTCTTATTGTCTCCATTTATTTTTCTCTACTTTGGCTCAACCCAAAATGAATTGTCTCTACCAAACTTTCCGAAGCATTTCCAATACACTATGCTTTTGCAACATACAAGCAATAGCCTCACATTCCTGCAGGACCACTATAATTTGGCTTCTCTGTTTCTTCATACAGAAAACAACACACTTAAGCAAATTGGTATCACTTTAAAGTCACGGTCTGTAGACTTAGCTGGGTTGTAAGTTACTTTCCTTCCTTCCAGCTTGAACTAATGATCCAAACTTTTACCATAATTTAGAAGATTTGCTAGGTAAAAAGAGTTAAATATTTTTAAATGCAGAAGTATCTTTTTATAAAGAAAACATCAAAAATTTCTCTATTTTTCTCTTTCATGTGACTCTCTTCTCAAGTTTCAATTTTCCAAAGACAGAAAACCAGACTAGTGACAGAATTTTCTTTTACTATAAGTTACTACTGAAACATAACTTTTTTCTTTAATAATCTATATTAAACTTTTACATATATGAAATTACTTTTCCACTCCCACCTTCCATTTTCTTTAACCCCTTCAATTTTTCTTCCTCTTCAGTATGAATAAAGTCTAAAATTTGTCTGAGCATTTACTCTGTATATTAACATACATGGAATGATCTTAATCAGCTCCCCACAGGAAACTTGGAATATGCTTCATATTATATTATTAAGAAATAAGAAGAGAATTTTAATTAATTCCAGTTAATTGCATCTATTTAAAAAGATAACCATGGGTAGGCAAAGTTTCCCAAACTGTGTTTTCATTTTTTCTCTCTTCCTTTCTTTTTAATTTTAATGAACTCCTATTTGGTTTAATAATAAAAAACAATCAGTTTGCTTATTAAACTGTTTCTTCCTTTATTTTCTTTATAACATGTTCTGAACCTTGCTGTTGGCCCATATTTACATAAGTTAGACAAGTTTAATGGCACTGAGGTTGTAAAATTTATTTTAGTGGTTTTGCAACATTTAAGAACCACTTTCTTTTCTAAAACCTCATTCATAAAGGCACATATATCCACCTCTCAGTTAGCAGTCTTTATCTCCTTCAAATTTCTGTAATACTGTGTGGCCTGTCAACTGTATCCTAAGAGTTCTAAGTGAAACTGATAACCTATCTACCTGATATGTCACTCAGGCAAGACCACATTTAACAACAAAATATGGATATTTGGAGTTTTTGATTTTTAAGGTACTAGAGTAGTAGGGTTTCCAACTTCCCTTGCAGTTTAATCTGTAGTCTACACTCACTTATTACATGAGCTGGTGAATTATTTCTAATAAGAACCCTTTACATATACATATATTAATTCTTCAGGTTAAATAATTTCACACTTTTTAATTTTCCCTACAAGTTTTATTCCACAATAAATTTTATCAACTTTTTTTTTCCGAATCATCATCAGATTTTGCCAATATTTTCCTCTTGGCATTCAGAATTTAACAAAAAATAAATTGCATCCTAATTTGTCACAAGTCCAGGTTTGAGAAATCTTTTCAGATTTTACGTTCTAAAGAACAGAATAAGAATAAACAAGATAACCTAGGTATAATTTTAAGTGTATTTGATTGCTTATGTATATTATTTCTATTAGCATCTTTTCAAGAAGAAAATTGTTTATTCTTTGTGAAAACACTGGATATACTATAAAATTCTAGACATTACTCAACTGACAATCAGAACACATAAAATAATTAATTCATATAAAAATGTTGGAGGTGTCACTACATAAAAGAGTAAACCTGGTATCCAAGTGATTGCAAATTCCATGTTGCATCATTACCTATCCTCTTTCTTCCACAACTATTATCATTCCAGTTTATGAGGTTAGATTTAGCTGTTTAACACACCAGACTAGTTGAAGGCCTGTTACCTTGCCCCAAATCCAAGCTTATTTCCTGAAGTGCTGTATTGAGTTGGAATTTTGAAAACCTAACCAGGACTCCTAAACTTTCTCTAATGATAAAGGGCTTTAACCTAAAACTAGTTAGTGATGAAGTAAGATCTAAGACTTAAAATGTCTCCAAACTATGCTTATCCATCATTTCTTATATCCTTTTTGGCAATACAAGCTAGATGCTGTGAGATTGAGTAAGAAGAGAGGAAACAAGATATCCACCAACATTCTTTAACTTTGCTGATTTTGTAGGTGTTGCCAGATGCAGGAGCCTCAAGATGTAGCAGGACAACTTTAAGTAGCTCTAATCTATGGGCAAATGAGTGGACAAAAGGAAATTCTACATCAAATATAGTCTGGGAAGCTGTTCACCTTAACCTGTCAAACCTCTGCAATCAAACCTGTGCTCCTGCTGGGTTTTTCTACCTATTTAGCCCCATTAACTCTCATGAACAATGATCTCATAGTTATCAACCCAAAGGACATGTTCCAGACCTTAATTTACTTGTGCCAGTTGCTGCAACTGATACATTTTGAGTACTGTCATTGTTCTAACCATCTCTCACTATTTTGCCACACATGAATCACTCTTCTGTGTTTTTTCTTATTTCCCAGACAATCATTTTGAAATTTCCATCACCAAATTTGCTTTCTTGGATTGCTTCTTTAATGTCTGTGTTCCCTAGACTTTTACCTTTTTCCACTTTTTTAATCCTCCAAATCATCCATAGCTAGGATGGATCAATCCAGAAATTTACCTAGAAGAGATTATGAAGTAGTAATCTTCAAGGACATCAACTTTTCTGTAAATATAAGGTGATATTTGGACTTGATATTCATTAACACTAGGATGAAAGGTGTTAGATCTAGCAGTGGAAAGTAAGGCATTGATAACATTGATAAAGAAAGGTGCTGTAATTTTTGTTTCCTCCCCAGCCAGTCAGTGATGCAGCCATCCAGCCTTGGCCATACTTTAGCTCAAATATATTAATTGTAGATATTTTCATATATGCTCTAAAAATACCTAAAATGCAACATTTAGAAAAAATAATTTTCAAAATTTTCATTCTTTCCTTCTTTTCATATTAACTCCAGCAATTGTTGACACCATCTACTTAGTTTCTGAAGTGAGAAATTTAATCTTTAATCATCCCACTCTTTTGCTGTCCACAACTGATTGAGAATAGAATTGTTTAACCACATAAATTTCTCCCCAAGCCATCTTCTTTTTCCATCTTCTCTTTAAAATGTCTACTTCAAATATTTTCTAATTCTTTCCACATGCTTCATAGCAAAACACAGATTTTTAAATGTATGCATGATCATTTTAGTCTGATGTTTAAATCTTTCAGTTTTCCTTCTATTATAGATTTCTAGTTAATTCCATTGTAGTTGGAGAAGACACTTTGTATGATTTTGATCATTTTAAAATTTGTTGAGAATTTATTTTGTGCTTAACATATAGTCTATCCTGGAGAACTGTACCTGCTTACTTGAGAAAAAATCATATTCCGCTATTGTTGGATAGAAAGTTCTATATACGCCTGCTAGGTCTAGTTGATTTATAGTGTTCTTCAAGATCTCTATTTTTTTTTTTTTTTTGATCTTCTGTCTATATATTCTATTCATTGCTCAAAGTGATGTATTTAAGTCTCCAACTACTATTATAGAATTATCTATTTCTCATTCAACTCTATCATTGTTTTTTTCTGGGGCTCTGCATATGTATTTACTATTGTTGTATCTTGTTGATAGATTTAACATTTTATCAATATATAATGCCTTTCTTTGCCTCTTGTAATAATTTTTTACTTAAAATCGATTTTGTATGATGTCATTTTGGCCACCATGGCTCTATTTTGGTTATTAATTGCATGGAATATCTTTCTCATCCTTTTACTTCCAATCTGTTTTTATCTTAGGATCTAAAATGAGTTGATGGAGTTTTTTTCATTATACTTCTGCCAATCTTTTAATTCATGAGTTTAATAAATTTACAGTAATGTAATTACTGATAATGAAAGAATGATTTCTTCCAGTTTGCTGTTTATTTTTTGTATGTCTGGTAACTTTTTGACTCCTCAGTTTCTCTAATACTGCCTTCTTTTGTGTTTGATTGGCTTTTTCTAGTGTACCATTTGATTCTTTCTTTGTTTCTTTTCTGTATATGTTTTAGTCATTTTCTTAGTTACCATAGATCTTAAAGGCATCCTAAATTTATAACAATCTAGTTAGAATTGATACCAACTTAAATTCAATAGCACACCTTAAATCTGCTCCTAAATCCAGCTCCATCCCTTCACCTCCACTGTGTAATTGCTACAAATTATATCTTTATTTATTGTGTGTCTCTTAATCAGATGTATACATAATTATTGACTTATGCATTATATTCTGAATCATATGGGAAACAAAAGAAGAGTTATAAGCCAAAAATACAATAATACAACTTTAATATTTACCTAGGATGTTTATATATACCTATAAAATTTACTGGTAAAGGTAAATATACAGTCAAATTTAGAGAACTTTAATTCTATAATAAGACAGTGGTTAACCACTAAATTATAGTATAAAAGTTAAAGGAAAAGAATATTAAAAATAACTATATAGAGAGGAGAAGATGGCAGAAGAGTAAGACGTGGAGATCACCTTCCTCCCCATAGATACATCAGAAATACATCTACATGTGGAACAACTCCTACAGAACACCTACTGAACGCTGGCAGAAGACCTCAGACCTCTCAAAAAGCAAGAAACTTCCCACGTACCTGGGTAGGGCAAAAGAAAAAAGAAAAAAACAGAGACAAAAGAATAGGGATGGGACCTGCACCAGTGGGAGGGAGCTGTGAAGGAGGAAAGGTTTCCACACACTAGGAAGCCTCTTCACGGGTGGAGACTGTGGGCGGCAGAGGGGGGAAGCTTTGGAGCCATGGAGGAGAGTGCAGCAACAGGGGTGCGGATGGCAAAGCAGAGAGATTCCCGCACAGAGGATGGGTGCCGACCAGCACTCACCAGCCCAAGAGGCTTGTCTGCTCCCCTGCCGGGGTAGTCGTGGTCTGGGAGCTGAGGCTCGGGCTTCGGTTGGATAGCAGGGAGAGGACTGGGGTTGGCTGCGTGAACACAGCCTGAAGGGGCTAGTGCACCACAGCTAGCTGGGAGAGAGTCCGGGAAAAGGTGTGGAGCTGCCGAAGAGACAAGAGACTTTTTCTTCCCTCTTTGTTTCCTGGTGCACTAGGAGAGGGGATTAAGAGCACTGCTTAAAGGATCTCCAGAGCAGGGCGCGAGCCGCGGCTATCAGTGTGGACCCCAGAGACGGGCATGAGACGATAAGCCTGCTACTGCCACCACCAAAAAGCCTGTGTGCGAGCACAGGTCACTATCCACAAGGCCCCTCCTGAGAGCCTGTGCAGCCCGCCGCTGCCAGGGTCCATGATCCAGGGACAACTTCCCCGGGAGAACGCATGGTGCACCTCAGGCGGGGGCAAAGTCACGCCGGCCTCTGCCGCCACAGGCTCTCCCCACATCCATACCCCTCCCTCCCCCCGGCCTGAGTGACCCAGAGCCACAAAACAAGCTGATCTCTTAACCCCGTGCTGTCTGAGCGAAGAACACACGCCCTAGGGCGACCTACACGGAGAGGCGGGGCCAAATCCAAAGCTGAACACTGGGAGCTGTGCGAACAAAGAAGAGAAAGGGAAATTTCTCCCAGCAGCCTCAGAAGTAGCGGATTAAATCTCCACAACCAACTTGATGAACCCTGCATCTGTAGAATACTGGAATACACAACAAATCATCCCAAATTGAGGAGGTGGACTTTGGCAGCAACAATATATTATTTCTACCCCTTTTCCTCTTTTTGTGAGTGTGCATGTGTATGCTTCTGTGTGAGATTTTGTTTGTATAGCTTTGCTTTCACCATTTGCCCTTGGGTTCTGTCTGTCCGTTTTTTGTTTTTTTTGTTTTTTTGTTTTTAAATGAGGAAGAGACGTATAGTCTCATATATTTTTTTTAATTAATTAATTAATTTATTTATTTATGGCTATATTCGGTCTTCGTTTCTGTGTGAGGGTTTTCTCTAGTTGCAGCAAGTGGGGGCCACTCTTCATCGTGGTGCGCGGACCTCTCATTATCGCAGCCTCTCTTGTTGCGGAGCACAGGCTCCAGACGCACAGGCTCAGTAATTATGGCTCACGGGCCTAGTTGCTCCGTGGCATGTGGGATCTTCCCAGACCAGGGCTCGAACCCATGTCCCCTGCATTGGCAGGCAGATTCTCAACCACTGTGACACCAGCGAAGCCCTTTTTTTTTTTTTTTTTCCTTTAAAAAAATTATTTTTCTTAATAATTATTTTTTCTTTTTTATTTTATCTTACTTTATTATATTTTATTTTATTTTATCCTCTTTCTTTCTTTCTTTCTATTTTTTCCCCCTTTTATTCTGAGCCATGGGGATGAAAGGATCTTGGTGCTCCAGCCAGGCATCAGGGCTGTGCCTCTGAGGTAGGAGACTCAACTTCAGGACACTGGTACACAAGAGACCTCCCAGCTCCACATAATACCAAACCTTAATACATAAGGCAAATACTAACAGCCATAAAAGGGGAAATCGACAGTAACACAATCATAGTAGGGGACTTTAACACCCCACTTTCACCAATGGACAGATCATCAAAAATGAAAATAAATAAGGAAACACAAGCTTTAAATGATACATTAAACAAGATGGACTTAATTGATATTTATAGGACATTCCACCCAAAAACAACAAAATACATATTTTTCTCAAGTGCTCATGGAACATTCTCCAGGATAGATCATGTCGTGGGTCACAAATCAAGCCTTGGTAAATTTAAGAAAATTAAATTCGTATCAAGTATCTTTTCTGACCACAATGCTATGAGACTAGATATCAACTACAGGAAAAGATCTGTAAAAAATACAAACACATGGAGGCTACACAATACACTACTTAATAACGAAGTGATAACTGAAGAAATCAAAGGGGAAATCAAAAAATACCTAGAAACAAATGACAATGGAGACACGACGACCCAAAACCTATGGGATGCAGCAAAAGCAGTTCTAAGAGGGAAGTTTATAGCAATAAAATCCTACCTTAAGAAACAAGGAACATCTCAAATAAACAACCTAATCTTGCACCTAAAGCAATTAGAGAAAGAAGAACACAAAACCCCAAAGTTAGCAGAAGGAAAGAAATCATAAAGATCAGATCAGAAATAAATGAAAAAGAAATGAAGGAAACAATAGCAAAGATCAATAAAACTAAAAGCTTGTTTTTGAGAAGAAAAAAAAAAAATTGATAAACCATTAGCCAGACTCATCAGGAAAAAAAGGGAGAAGTAACCACTGACACTGCAGAAATACAAAGGATCATCAGAGATTACTACATGCAACTATTTGCCAATAAAATGGAGAACTTGGAAGAAATGGACAAATTCTTAGAAATGCACAACCTGCTGAGACTGAACCAGGAAGAAATAGAAAATATGAACAGACCAATCACAAGTAATGAAATTGAAACTGTGATTAAAAACCTTCCAACAAACAAAAGCCCAGGACCAGATGGCTTCACAGGTGAATTCTATCAAACATTTAGAGAAGAGCTAACACCTATCCTTCTCAAACTCTTCCAAAATATTGCAGAGGGAGGAACACTCCCCAACTCATTCTATGAGGCCACCATCACCCTGATACCAAAACCAGACAAAGATGTCACAAAGAAAGAAAACTACAGGCCAATATCACTGATGAACATAGATGCAAAAATCCTCAACATAATACTAGCAAACAGAATCCAACAGCACATTAAAAGGATCATACACCATGATCAAGTGGAGTTTATTCCAGGAATGCAAGGATTCTTCAATATATGCAAATCAATCAACGTGATACACCATTTTAACAAATTGAAGGAGAAAAATCATATGATCCTCTCAATAGATGCAGAGAAAGCTTTTGACAAAATTCAACACCCATTTATGATAAAAACCCTGCAGAAAGTAGACATAGAAGGAACTTTCCTCAACATAATAAAGGCCATATATGACAAACCCACAGCCAACATTGTCCTCAATGGTGAAAAACTGAAACCATTTCCACTAAGATCAGGAACAAGACAAGGTTGCCCACTCTCACTACTATTATTCAACATAGATTAGGAAGGTTTAGCCACAGCAATCAGAGAAGAAAAAGAAATAAAAGGAATCCAAATCAGAAAAAAAGAAGTAAAGTTGTCACTGTTTGCAGATGACATGATACTATACATAGAGAATCCTAAAGATGCTACCAGAAAACTATTAGAGCTAATCAATGAATTTGGTAAAGTAGCAGGATACAAAATTAATGCACAGAAATCTCTAGCATTCCTATACACTAGTGATGAAAAATCTGAAAGTGAAATTAAGAAAACACTCTCATTTACCATTGCAAAAGAAAGAACAAAATATCTAGGAACAGACCTACCTAAGGAGACAGATACCTGTATGCAGAAAATTATAGGACGCTGATGAAAGAAATTAAAGATGATACAAATAGACGGAGAGATATACCATGTTCTTGGATTGGAAGAATCAACATTGTGAAAATGACTCCACTACCCAAAGCAATCTACAGATTCAATGCAATCCCTATCAAACTACCACTGGCATTTTTCACAGAACTAGAACAAAAAATTTCACAATTTGTATGGAGACACAAAAGACCCCGAATAGCCAAAGCAATCTTGAGAACGAAAAATGGAGCTGAAGGAATCAGGCTCCCTGACTTCAGACTATATTACAAAGCTACAGTAATCAAGACAGTATGGCACTGGCACAAAAACAGAAATATAGATCAATGGAACAGGATAGAAAGCCCAGAGATAAACCCACACACATATGGTCACCTTATCTTTGATAAAGGAGGCAAGCATATACAGTGTAGAAAAGACAGCCTCTTCAATAAGTGGTGCTGGGAAAATTGGACAGGTACATATAAAAGTATGAAATTAGAACACTCCATAACACCATACTCAAAAATAAACTCAAAAAGGATTAAAGACCTAAATGTAAGGCCAGACACTGTCAAACTCTTAGAGGAAAACATAGGTAGAACACTCTATGACATAAATCACAGCAAGATCCTTTTTGACCCAGCTCCTAGAGAAATGGAAATAAAAACACAAATAAACAAATGGGACCTAATGAAACTTAAAAGCTTTTGCACAGCAAAGGAAACCATAAACAAGACCAAAAGACAACTCTCAGAATGGGAGAAAATATTTGCAAATGAAGCAACTGACAAAGGATTAATCTCCAAGATTTACAAGCAGCTCATGTAGCTCAATAACAAAAAAACAAACAACCCAATCCAAAAATGGGCAGAAGACCTAAATAGACATTTGTCCAAAGAAGATATACAGATTGCCAACAGACACATGAAAGAATGCTCAACATGATTAATCATTAGAGAAATGCAAATCAAAACTACAATGAGATATCATCTCACACCAGTCAGAATGACCATCATCAAAAAATCTATCTAGAAAGAATAAATGCTGGAGAGGGTGTGGAGAAAAGGGAAACCTCATACATTGTTGGTGGGAATGTAAATTGATACAGCCACTATGGAGGACAGTATGGAGGTTCCTTAAAAAACTAAAAACAGAACTACCATATGACCCAGCAATCCCACTACTGGGCATATACACTGAGAAAACCATAATTCAAAATGAGTCATGTACCAAAATGTTCATTGCAGCTCTGTTTACAATGGCCAGGACATGGAAGCAACCTGGGTGTCCATTATCAGATGAATGGATAAAGAAGATATTGCACATATATACAATGGAATATTACTCAGTCATAAAAAGAAACGAAAGTGAGTTATTTGTAGTGAGGTGGATGGAGTTAGAGTCTGTCATACAGAGTGAAGTAAGTCAGAAAGAGAAAAACAAATACAGTATGCTAACACATATATATGGAATCTAAGGGAAAAAAAAAAAAAGGTCATGAAGAACCTAGTGGCCAGACAGGAGTAAAGACACAGACCTACTAGAGAATGGACTTGAGGATATGGGGAGGGGGAAAGGTAAGCTGTGACAAAGTGAGAGAGTGGCATGGACATATATACACTATGAAATGTAAAATAGATAGCTAGTGGGAAGCAGCCGCATAGCACAGGGAGATCTGTTCGGTGCTTTGTGACCACCTAGAGGGGTGGGATAGGGAGGGTGGGAGGGAGGGAGATGCAAGTAGGAAGAGATATGGGAACATATGTATATGTATAACTGATTCACTTTGCTATAAAGCAGAAACTAACACACCATTGTAAAGCAATTATACTACAATAAAGGTAGTAAAAAAAAAAGAAATACTTTCTCCAAAAAAAAAAAACTATAGATAATATAATTTGAAATAAATATACAATATAAAAAAAATCATGACTTCAAAAATATGAAAAGCAGGGGAGTTAAACAGGTGGAGTTTTTGTATACAATTGAAGTTAAGTTGCTATCAATTTAAAATGGACTGCTTTATCTATAAGATATTTTTGTCAGCCTCATGGTAACCACAAAGCAAAAACCAAACAAGGATTCAAAAAAGATAAAGAAAGGGGAATCAGAGTATACAACCATAGAAAATTACCAATTTTCAAAGGTAGAGAGAAATAGGAAAAAAGGGAACAATGGAACCACAAAAGAGGCAGAAAGTAATTTATAAAATGCCACTGGTAAGTTCTTAAATATTAATAATTACTATAAATGTAAATAAATTGAATTCACCTATCAAAAAGCACAGTGTGGCTGGATGGATTAAAACAAAAGAAAAGGACCTAACTATAGCTGCCTATGAGAGATTCCCTTCAATTTTAAGAACAAACATAGGCTTAAAGTGATGAAATGCACAAATATATCCTAGGCAAGTAGAAACCAAAAGAAAAAGGTGGTAGCTATGCTTATATCAGACAAAATAAACTTAAGCCAAAAATGGTAACAAAAGACAAATATGATAATAATGGGATAGATTTATCAAGAATATATAACAATCATTATTTATATACACCCAACATTGGAGCACATAAATCTATCAAGCATATATTAGCATATCTAAAGAGATAAATAGAAACAACACAACAATAGTAAGGAATTTCAATAGCCCACTCTCTGCAATGGATAGATCATGCAGACAGAAAATCAACAGGAAAATGTTGGACTTGGACCATACTTTAGACCAAATGGACTTAAGTGACATTTATAGAACATTCCATTTAGTAGCAGCAGGATAGACATTCCTCTCAAGTGCACATGAAACACTCTTCAGGATAGATCTTATGATAGAGAACAAAACAAGTTTTAACAAATTTAGAAAAATGAAATCATACCAAATATCTTTTCCAACCACAGTGGTATGAAACTATAAATTAACAACAAGAGATAAGCTGGGAATTTTACAAGCATAGGGAAACTAAACTACACAATTCAAACAACCAATGGGTCAAAGAAGAAATCAAAAGTGAAATCAAAAAATGTCTTGGAAAAAATGAAAATCATAAGGAAGAGCTGACATTTTGAAAAGGTAAACAAAATTGATAAAGCTTTAGCTAGACTCAAATAAAATCAGAAACGAAAGAAGAGACATTAAAACTGCTACTACAGAAATACATAGGATCATAAGAGTACTGTGAACAATTGTATGCCAACATTTAGATAGTCCAGAAGAAATAAATAATTTCCTAGGAACATACAAAGACTGAATTAGTAAGAAATAGAAAATCTGAACAGATCAAACACTAGTAAGGAGATTGAATCAGTAATCAAAAACCCCTCAACAGATAAAATCCCAGGACCAGATGGCTTCATTGGCAAATTCTGCCAAATATTTAAAGACTAATTAGTACTGGTCCTTCTCAAGCTCTCCCAAAAAACTGTAGAGGAGAGATCACTTCCAAACTCAATTTACAAAGCCAGCATTACCTGATACCAAAGTCAGATAAGGACACTACAAGAAAAAAAGAACTATAGAACAATATCCATGATGAATATAGATACAAAAATATCAACAACATACTATCAAATCAAATTCAACAGCATATGAAAAGGATCATAACCATCACCAAGTGGGATTTATTCCTGGAATGCAAAGATAGTTAAACATACACAATTCAGTAAGTGATAACCACATTCATAGAATGAAAGATTAAAATCTTAAGATCATCACAATAGATGTCAAAAAGCATCTTACAAAGTATCACTTTTTTTCATGATAAAACCCTTGACAAATTGGGTATAGGAGGAAAATACCTTAACATAATAAAAGTCATATGAGGCGAAACCACAGCAAACATCATATTTAATGATGAAAGACTGAAAGTTTTTCCTCTATGATCAGCAACAAAACAAGTGTGCCCACTCTCACCACTCTCATTCAACATAGTATTGGAAGTCCTAGCTAGAGCAATTAGGCAAGACAAAGAAATAAACGTTACCCAAATTGGAAAGGAAAAAGTAAATTTTTAATTATTTGCAGATGATATGATATTATATATATAAATATCCTAAAGTCTCAACCAAAAATCTGTTGGAACTAATCAATGAATTCAGTACAGTTTCAAAATATAAAATTAATATTCAAAAATCAGTAACATTTCTATATACTAACAGTTAAATGTCTAAAAAATAAAGGAAATTATCCCATTGACAACAGCATCAAAAACAATGAAGTACTTAGAAATAAATTTAACCAAATAAGTGAAGGATCTATACAATAAAATCTACAAGTCTAATGAGAGAAATTGAAGAAGACACAAACAAATGGAAAGCTATCCCCTGATTATAGATCAGAAGGGTCATTATTATTAAGATGTCCATATTACCCAAAGCTATTGATAAATTCAGTGAAATACATATCAAGATTCCAATAGGATTTTTTTCACAGAAATAGAAAAAAAACAATACCCAAATCTGTAGGAAACTACAAAAGATCCTGAATATCCAAAGTAGTCATGAGAAACAACACAGGTGACATCAGAATTTCTGATTCCAAACGATACTAGAAAGCTATAGTAATTAAAGCATTATGGTACTGACATTAAAATAGGCACATAGAACAATAGAACAGAATAGAGAGTCCAGAAATAAACCCCAGCATATATAGTCAACTAATACTGGGCAAGAGCCAAGAACACTTATTAGAGAAAAGATAGTCTTTTCAATAAATGGTGTTGGAAAAACTTGGATACCAGATGCAGAAAAAAGAAATTGGATCCCTATCTTACATCACTCACAAAAATTAACTTGGAATGGATTAAAGACATATACACTGGACCTGACACTCTAAAAATCTTATAAGAAAATATAGAGAGAAAGCTTCTTGACATTTTTATTGGCAATGATTTTTTTGGATATAGACAAAATGACACACAAAAAAAACACACAAATTTACAAGTGGGAAAGCATCAAACTAGAAAGCTTCTGCACAGGAAAAGAAACCATGAACAATATAAAAAGGCAACCCACAGGATGAGAGAAAATATTTGTAAACCATCCATCAGATAAGAGATTAATATCCAAATATATTAAAAAACTCATAAACTCAATAACAAAGAAGCAAACAATCTGGTTAGAAAATGGGCATAAGAGCTGAATAGACATTTTTACAAAGAAGATATACAACTGGCCAATAAGTACATGAAAAGATGCGCAACATCACTAATAATCAGAGAAATGCAAATCAAAACCACAATGATATATCACCTCACACCTGTTAGATTGGCTATCATCAAGAAGACAAGACACAGCAAGTGTTGGTGAAGATGTGAAGAGAAGGGAACGATTGTGCATTTTGGTGGAAAGTAAATTTATTCAGCCATGATGGGAAACAATATGTTGGTTTCTCAATAAGTTAAAATTAAAACTATGATCTATATGATCCAGCACTCCTCCTGCTGGGTATACATACCCAAAGGAAGTGAAAACAGAATATTGAAAAGATGTCTGACTCCCATGTTTATTGCAGCATTATTTACAATAATCAAGATATGGAAACAACCATAAGTGTCCATCAGGGGATGAATGGGTAAAGTATATGTACATATATAATGGAATATTTTTCAGCTATGAGAAGAAAGGAAATCCTGCCATTTGTAACAACATGGAAGAACCTTAAGGGCATTATGCTAAGTGAGAGAAATCAGAAAGAGAAAAAAAGTACTGTATGACCTAACTTATATGTGAAATCTAAAAAAGCCAAATATAAAAAAAAAAAAAGAGTGTAGAATGGTGGTTACCAGCGTCTGAGGGCTCTCACAATGGTAAAATTTAAACAAGTTATTTTTAATTTTCTGAGTCTCATTTAACTTATTTATATATTGGTGATGTTCGAACTGAAACCTCACGGACTTTGCTCAGAAATTTAAGATAAGTAAGATAGTGATTTTCAATGTTTGGCACATAATTTAACTCTCTATATGTTTCTTTTCTAGATTATACAGAATCATGTCTAATTTATGTCTCACCCATAGTAAAGACCCAAATAATGGTTTGTGAACATAATGAGAGGGAGAAGTTTGAAACATAGACTGAACTTTTGGCTCTTAACGTTCAGTTTCAAGCAGTAAATTAAACCATCTCTTAGAGAAAACCTAATTCAATTATTGGTTTCATATTATTGGTTTAAGTATTTATGTTACTCTATTTAAGGTTCTCATAAACTATGTTGGACTTGACTGTTTTGGTTGCAAGAGACAGAAAATCCAGTTCCAAATTTCATAAAGTATAGGGTAATTATTGACTAAGAAAATTTTAAAAATTAACGTTAAATACCAGAAGATGCAATGATCAGGAGAAGCTTGATCCAGTGGATGAATGTCATCAAAATGCCATCCCACCACTCTGCCTTCTACTCTTTCAGTCTTATCGTCAGATGCTACATATGCTCCTCTCCATTTCCACCAATATATCCGGGGTGTTCTCTTGTTATAAAACTGTTTGGCAGCTGCAAACATCTCCATATCGATCATACTAGAGAAGAAATCAGTGATAGTTGCTTACGATATCTTTATACTAATGCCCATGCTCACTTTTTCCTATTATCCAAAATCTTTGGCCATTCCTGCACCATTTACTGTGAACAGGAAAATGTGTTACTTCTATTTGCTTGAATGAAGACCTATCCTGGGGCTTGATAGTAAGGTTATTCCCACCCAAGTCACAGGCAGAGAATGCAAAGGGATATTATTATCCAAATAAAAATAAGAGTAGATATATTTGGTTGGGTTCCCCCAGAAGTGGACTTTTAAGACAACAATGTGAATACAAGTTGGTATCTGGTTGTTAACCTCCGCTACAGGGATGAAGAAATAAGTCTATAAAAGGTGAAGTTTGAAGATGTTTTCCATGTAGTCTACGGGTGCTTAATCAGTGCGATATTTTGGAAGACCGGGTGACCCAAATAATAGACAAGACCTATTAATTGCTGGCTGATGGATACTTCAAAAGAGGGGTAACACCTTAACACTTCCCACTTAGTTGATGGGAGGGCAGAGTGGGAGTCAGGCAATTAAGGAAAGGCCTCAATCAAAAACATAGGTGCTTGCAGTTGGAAGCAATTAGATGTAGGTACATAGGAATGTTAAGTATCAATAGGTATGTTCAACTATGACAACTGTGCATGTTCAGCCTCTAGCATAATAATATAGGTATGAATTTAGAAAACAAAAGACTAAGTAGTTGCTTGGGAGTCCATTAATAAATGCCTACCACCTTGGTGCTAAAGAAATAATCTTCTCCAATTTGTATGTATAAATGGTATTGATGTAGCTGCTTTCAAAAACTTCTCTTGTGTTTTTGTACTTATTTAAAGTGTGCCAGTTTTAACTAATTACTTCCTAAACTTTGATAAAAGCAATTTTTTGTTTATATTGCATTCTTCCTACTTATTACTTTTTCTTAAAATGTCTTTATTGGAGCATAATTGCTTTACAATGTTGTGTTAGTTTCTGCTGTACAACAAAGTGAACCAGCTATATGTATACATATATCCCCATATCCCCTCCCTTATTGTTGATTTTTAAAATTTTTTTTTTATTGGAGTGTAATTGCTTTACAATGTTGTGCTGGTTTCTGCTGTACAATGAAGTGAATCAATCTATTAAATATGTCAATTATCTATATGTCAATATAAATGCATCCTGTTTGTAGAGAGCTAAACAACACTTTGGATTTAGCATAGGTTCAGCATATCAACCATTATTTCTTAATGCTAGAATCTGTAATGTTTTGGATACAATGTTTTTATAAACCTAGCTATTTAGGAAAACTAATAACATTATAATAGCTTTCATTCCAAATTTATTTAAAATGCACTATCCTCAAAATGGCTTATTTTCTAATATTTTAATAAAATATCCCTCTGCTTGCTGTGTCTTCTCATAAATGTGATAATATAATTCTTTTGGCTATATTCAGCTGAAATAAGTAATCTGCATATGAAGCTGTTAAATAAGAGTTTTTAAAAATATTTTTGTTTATAGAAAAATATATAATATTGCATTTGAACATAAAATGTATGTACTATTTAAAATATAAAATAGTTTATATTTTAGTGGTTCATATTTATGCATTATTTTAATGTATAGAATATGGAGCAATTTTCCTCATAATTGTTATTAAACAATCTATCAGTAAATATATTTTACATTTCAGCCTTCTATGACCAGCAGGTATTTTAATTTTCTACACCACCTGCTTAAAATAGTTGTAGTCAATATATAAATAATTGGAACCATTTCCAATGCTGAACTAAAAAAACATAGTGTATAATATTGTCTGAGCCACATCAAACATTAATAAACCTTACTGATTGCCTACCTAACATTCATTCTCCTCCTTCCTAATAGAGCCTCTTTCCTGTTTTCATCCCTAGATCTCAGGGGAATTTGTTTCACCTTCCATTTTAGGAATGGTCCCAACTTGTCTGTCTTCAGAGATTAACTAAAAAAGAGCAATGTGATTCAATTTAAGTCAATGAATTATAAGCTTTTAATAAAGCAATGAAAGGGCTGTAAGGAAGTACATTTTCCCCAGATTCCAATAATAGGGATAATATTTCTTGTAGAATCTATGCCTTTGATATCAGATTCTAATGTGAATCAAATTAATAGACAAGCGATGTTGTCTCCATCTAGGAGTCCACTTGAGACTTAGTAATTACTTTTCTTGAAATTCAACAAAGACTTCGACAATCAGTTAATTATTGCCAACTTATTGCCTTTGTTTTGTGAGCTGTAGTTGACAAAAATTCAAAAAAACAATCATTGGAATACAATGATGAAGGACTAATAAGCATAAGCCTTACTGTGACAGTGTTTTCTGAAGTATTCATCTACATTTGTGTAACGCAAACATGAAAATGCCAACAAAAGGCAGTAAAGTTTTGCAAACTATAGCTAATTGGTTTGGGCCAAACTTTTATTTCATATCACTAGTGATGTCCCTAAGTCTTGATCCAGTTATGGCCTATAGATTGTGAAATCAGTAATATATATTCAGATACAGGCCTAGTTCTTCTAAGAGTTTGAGAATTAGGGAAAACAAATTAAAGCAGATAATAAATTCCAGGTGAGGCTGAACATTACCATATTGGCAATATAGAGAAATTGAAAGGGTGATCATCATCAACATTTCTATAAGGCTAAGTATATATGTGTGTGTATATTATAAATTTATATGTTAAATATTTATATTTTAAAATACTTATATATGCATATTTATATAAGTTTTCATAAAGAAGTTAAATCTCACACTCTATCCCATAACATAATTTGAGCTCACACCTACACCATCCTCAGTGTTCTGGTCAATCTCACATCAAAGCAATGATGCAATGAAAAAGTGATCCATTCCCTATACCATCCTCTGCCTACTAAAATCATTTCTGGAATTAGAAACTATAATGAAGCACTGGTAATTCAGCTGTATTCTCAAGAGGGAGTTTTATCAGGTAGAAAGTGCCTTAGAGATTTGCTTTTTATTGGATGGGCAAGTGACTTTGATGGTGATAAATGATATTGTTAGGTTCCTTTTGAACTAGTATAACTGCCCTTATGCTACCAATAAATATTGTTTAATATTTTTATCTCTGTAGCAGCATGCTTATATAACATATTTAAAATACAAATATAACAAGTTTAGTACGTATGTTAACTAATATTTTCACCATTGCATTCTATAGGCAGGCTGTCTAGATAACATTAAAACAGGAAAAAGGAATAAAGACATGCCATAATGCTACATTAAGACAACAAAGGATGACTCAGGGATGAAATAGATAAGTTTAGGTACAGAATTCCAGCTGTGAAAGAGCAAATGGAAAGCCCAGTGACTGACATGAGATAGTACCCAGAGAAAGATAGACAGCCAATGTGATACTACCTTGTTCCTTGCACTGTTAACAGAAGCTGACAATCATTTTAGTCTCAAACTGACAGTTGAATAGGCTGAGTTGAAAAATAAGTCTGCAAAATAAGAATAGAGGAAAATTTTCCCAATAACTCAGCTTTGTGTTATGCATTTTTTTCCAATGGCTCTAAAGACAATATTGCCTATAGACCTAGCAGTATGTGGAGAAGGGGGAATAAAAAATCTGATTATTATATTTACTCTTCTAGAGGGACTGAAAGGGAAGTTGGTCATATTTAGATAAATACAAAGTTTAAATATAAAGATATTTCTTGTTTCTCAACAGTATATCTACTTTCAAATGATATCTGACTTCAAATTGTATTCAGCAAATTACTGAGTATTAAATAAATGCCTGGTAGATGGCAATACAGAAAAAAAATATCTCTGCCCGTGCAACTTAGATCCTAGTGGAGAGCTGAGTGTCTGGTGGAAAGGTATTTTCATTTGGAATGTATCATACTCTCCTATGTTGCTGGTCTTTGAACCAGAGTTTCTTTTGTTTTCATACAAATTACTTTGCTAACTCCTCTTCATTTCCCCAAATCCCCAATATTACTTCTTCTAGAAAAGTTTTTCTAATCATATAAAACTGAGTTTCGTGTGCACAATTATATATCCTGAGAATATCTGATGCTTACTCTATTGGAGTGTTAATTACATTTTATTGAAGTTGAATTGACTATCTTAATAACATTTATATTTATGTTGGTCTCTATCCCAGGGCCTAAAAAAGTGCTTGTCACATTTTAATTTTGAGGCTGGACAAACATTGTTATTATTAGGTAAATATGTTCTTTTGTTTATTCTACACTAGAATAAGAGTAAGGGTTAACTATTTCTGAATGAGGCAAAAACAGAGTATTTAGTTTAAAAATCCTATCAGACCTATTTCTAACACTAATTTAAAGAATTATTTATTCTTTCTATTTCTGACTTCATTTTGATATTATTGGGTCATGTTAAACAAATAAGTCAAACATGCATTGAGAATATGGAGGCTTACATTGATAAAAATATTGTATTATTCTATTAGAACATAACTAGTAAAATTGTTTCTGTTGTGATTACATGTAATACATATAAATTCCCTTTAAAATAAGAAATTGAATGGACTGAGGTAAAAACATATCTTAAAGTTTCTAATTTTATAACTTATACCTATACGATCATGGCAAGTTTCTTTAGTTTCTCTTTAGCCTTTACTGAATTTTTAAAGATCCAATTTTCTTGCTGTTATGCTATCAAATGATACTATTAAAAAAATATCCAACTTTATTCAGGGATAACTGACAAATAAAATTGTATTGATTTAGGTTGTTCAATGTGATGATGTGATATATGTATATATATATATATATATTTGGAAAATGATTATGCCAGTCAAGTTAATTAACACATATACCACTTCACACAGTTACTGTGTGTGTGTGTGTGTGTGTGTGTGTGTGTGTGTGGTGAGAACATTTAAGATCTCTCTTAGCAGATTTCAAGTATAAAATACAGTGTTATCAAGTATGCTGTACATTGGACTCTGGAACTTACTCATTTTACTAGTGGAAATTTGTGCCCTTTGACAAACATCTCTCCATTTACCCTAACTTCCAGCTCCTGGCAAGTATCATTCTACTCTGTTTCTTTGACTTTGACTTTTTGAAATTACACATATAAGTTAGATCATACACTATTTGTCTTTCTCTGTCTGGAGACTTAATTAAACTTAGCATAATGCCATCTGTGTTCATCCATGTTTCCATGTTGTCACAAGTGGCAGGGTTTCCTTCTTTTTATGACTGAATAATATTCCATTATATATATTTATACAACATATATATAATATACTATATATATAATATTTATACACCACATTTTCTTTATCCATTCATTCATTTAATGGACACTTAGCTGCTTTTCATATCTTGGCTGTTGTAAAATGAATGTTAAAATGAACATAGAAGTGCAGTTATCTATTTGAGATACTTATTTTGTTTCCTTTGGTTGTATACCCAGATGTGGATCATACAGTAGTTTAATTTTTAATTTTTTGAGGAACCTCAATACTGTTTTCCATAGCTGCTACACCAATTTACATTGCCACCAACAGTGCACAAAGTTCCCTTTTCTCTTCATCTTCACCAACACTTGTCATCTCTTGTCTTTTGATAATGGCCATCCTTACACTTATGAGGTGATAGTTCATTGTGTTTTTGATTTGTATTTCCCTGGTTGTTAGTGATGTTGAGCACCTTTTCACATAGCTGTTGGCCAGTTGTATGTCTTCTTTGAAAAAATGTTTATTTAGGTCCTTTGCCAATTTTTTAATTGATTTACTTGTATTTTTGTTATTGAGTTCCTTATATAATTTAGATATTAACTCCTTATCAGATACATGTTTTGCGATATCATATATATATTATATATATATATATATATATATACTAGGGCATTTGAATGCTTTCAATTTTTTTACTTCATGATAATTCTTTATTTGCAATAATTCACTGACACCTTAACAAATTATTAATAAGATGGAGAAGCAAAAGAAGACACATTGACTTTTCCGCTTTTATATACACTTTGAATAACTATATTATGAATTGACCTTAAACAGTAATCTTAAAATAATCTAGTAGTTGTTGCTTTTCTTTTTTGTTAAAACATTTATAAATGTATCACTACATATGGTAAATTTAAATTTTCTTTGGTAAATAAAAATCTTACATATGCAACATATTATCAAAAAAGTCACTAATGAGTCTATATGCGAAGTTTCTTCTTCTTGCACTATGTAATGAATAGATAAATTATCTTGAAAAGTGGTTATTCATAAAACCACTTTGTACATGAATTCCATACAGTTCATTGTCCTTATTTACTACAAGAAAAGGTTTCCAAGATAAAATGTTTAGTTTCTTTGCTTAATTTAAAACTCCATCTTCTTTTTCTGCAATAGTTTAGGGCAGATTACATATAAATAATATGAAAATATTCGCTTAAAAATTATAATGTGTTCAACATATTAATATAATATATGGTAGAAGCATTTGTTCATATTCCTCAATCTTTAAAATAATTTTTATCATTGTATATTATTCTAAAAATCACATCTTACTAAACTAATAACCACATTGCAACAAAATGAAAATTTGCTTGAAAAATGCCTATTGACAAAAGCATGTTTATGTACTAACTGAATGGAAGATGGACAGAATAAAATGCTGATTGTTCAGACTATGCACAATAACTGGAAATCCTCAGCATTAGGTAAGAAACACATTACATCAGCATCTTATTGTTCCCCAATATTTTACATAGTTTAGATTAACATGAATAATATGGCTAGTTTAAATTATATTGGTTTTAAAATAGATAACCAGCTGTGGGTTCACAAAAGGATTTAAAGTAACTCTAGTATTAATTACAGATAAGGTTACTTTTCCACTGAACCTTTAAACGAAGGTACATCCAAACCAAATTTCTTTCTTCCTTAGTCTTCCTACCCGAGTCTCCTTAATTTTTCACTGGCTCTGGATTAAAGAAGTGGTTTGACTCTTTTTCACTTCCTAACAAAGCTGGTGCCTGATAAATGTTTGCAGAGAGTCTCATGCTCTGGGGAACTTAGATCTGTATATATTTATCACAATGTGGATAGTTTATTCCCTTTTTTTTGTTCTACTTCCCATTGTCATAACCTGAGCTGATATATGGATATAGGAAGAATGAACAACATGAGTTCCATGCGATTCATATAACACGAGGTTGAATTTTTGTACTCAGGTTGTCCTCCTTGTCTTTGTATTTTGAAGAGGCTTTAAATCTTTCTCTTTTTTCTTTTTTGTCATTGTCACCAGCTTTTGTAGTTTCTTTGGCAGCTTCCTCCCCATTCTGTTCAGGTTGTAAAAAAAATCTTCCTATTATAAACGGCTTTTAACACATCCCCTCTCCATTTTGCTTTTCACAGTATTCTAACCTTGCTTTGATACCTTTTCTTCCCCTTTCTTCTCATTTCTCCTCCTTTTATTTTTTCCCGTTAGGTTTTCATTCCAAATGTCTCCTTACACTGACACCAGATTACTCAGTAGGCAGTTCACATTGCATTGATCTGGCTACTGTTTGGAAAGCAGATTTCATTTTAAGTAGAGAAATAGGAATGTCTGAAGAAGGACACCTTTTATAGAACAAAACAGTAGGCTGCTGCTTCCAGATCCTTCTTGCTTTTTGGACTAGACGGGAAAGAGCTATCTCTTCATAACCTGACAGTTATAATTTTGCCCATAAGCTTTTTTGAGACCCATAAAAATTCATTCAATAACTCAAACGTTTCTGGATTTATTTTTCAAATAATTTTCTTTGGGAAATCTATTTCTAAGTATGCTAGAAATTCTATAAATAGAAAACACAGAGAAATGGAGGGATCAATACAGGGAAATGTATTCCTTTGGAAGCATGTCCTTATTCTCTTTAATTGAGCCCCTACTTGTTTCTCAGTGGTTCTCTGTTGTACTCTGATAGCTTTCATCCTGTTTTGTTTCTCCCCTATTCCCATTTATAGTGTCAACTTACATTTAGGATAGTGAGAGTTAACTTGCTCACTGTGACATTGCAATCAATTAACCACCTTTAGTGCTCTTTTCTGCCTTCCTATTGGCTGGTTTGTAATTGAGCCATGGGACAAAAGCCATTTCCAGCCACAATCTGTCAGCTTGTTCAGCAGTTCATTTATTAGTTTGATAAGATAACCTTTTCACAGTAACATCTAATCAAAATCACCAAGATTAACTTCCAGTGGAATTATTCAGAAATTCATGTCTAGGTTCTATATGGGTTAGATCATAATGGTCAGAGAATTGTTCTCTGGGAATTGGGAATACAAATGTAATATGTAACCCTCTGACCTTTAGGCTCTGGGTCAAGATGTTGATAAAGACCATAGTCTATAAGACAGTTGACAGCTAACTGTCTAGAATACAGAAATATGATTTTCCCTAACTTTAAATTTTATTACATAAACCTAAACTTACTAAGCCATAGACATTTAAACTATTTTTTTTTTAATTAAAGAACTGTATTTTGGAAGAAATTTTATCTTTTCCTGTATTTTATACTGTTTAATATCTAGTGAAACATTATCCTGATTTCCCTCTCTTCATGTAATCAAAATGTCACTTCTGAGAAATAGCTCATTTTCTTGAAATAGAAAGAGATAGTGTAAATCTTTACTACAATGTTTGATTTATTGGGCAGAATTCCATTTATGGTAGTGAAATGGAGCAGGACCCCATGGTCCTTCTTCCCCCATGTCCTCAGCCTGCCTTTTGTCTGTAGAAAAACTTTAGCCAAAGAATAAGTTTAATCAGAGAACTGAGACGTCATGCCCTTCAGGGAGTAGCTCATATCAAACAACTGATGGAGGAAGGTGTGTAAATGTCAGATCATTCTGGCACAGGGAGGACGATTGTAACAGGTTGTTTTAGCTTGAACTTTCGCATGAAGTTGGTTGAGGTTGTCATCAGGTCAATATCAGGATACAACTACTCCTATTGTTGCTTCCTGCCTCTCCCTTCCACAAGTGTTGATAAATCACAGAGTCTATCTCAGTATTTTTTCCAGCAAACCCAACTTGTGATACTTGGTAAGATTTTTTTGTTCCTTTTGCATTCTCAATCACTGAACTCTATTTTATTATTCAAGACCACTTATGACTTAAATGCTATTAATATGATTAAGATCATAATCATATAAAATGAGCATTTCTTTATTTAGTCTATTAAATGCTCACAAGATAAGATGCTTAGAATGAGATTAAAATGTTATGTTACATTTACTTAGTCCTTATTATGGTCTAGGCTTTGTTCTAAGTATTCTATTGGTACTAATTATTTCATGTAATCATCAAAGTGTTGAGCAAAGAGACATATGGCATTTAAAGTAACTTGAACAGGTTATATGATTACCAGAAAGTACCAGAACTACATTCTGAATCCAGGTAATCTGGTCTCAGAGCTTCTATTCCTAAATTACCATTGACAGTGTTTAATCCAGTGGTTATCACATATGAGTATACACATGTATTGGATTCATATGGAAAGCTTATTAAAACACAGATTGTTGGGCCCACTCCCAGAGATATGCAATCAGCCAATTTGGCCAGAGAATTAGTATGTCTATCAAATTTTCAGGTGATGTTGAGTAGCTTATTTCTTTAGCTACTTATGATATTACAGCTGATTTTGCTTGCATGTACAATGGGGTTAAACCTGAACTAAAAATTAATGTACCTTGATTTTTATAATTTAATCCAGTTTTGTGATAACAGTCCAAAGGCCTGACTAAGGGGTGAAAAGGTTGTTGTGGTGAATTTCTTTCTTTTAATTTTTTCTTTCTTCTTTAATTTTACACAATGTTTTATTATTTAAAAAAAAAAATTTAACAAGCATATTAATTTTATAATTGAGGAAGAAGATAAATGAAGAGAAAAAGTAGAAAGAAAAAAACAAAAGAGCAGCTGGGTCATCTTACCCTTGATTGAACATATAGTCAGTTCTGCCATAATGTGATATATGCATTTTTTAAATTGCCTCACTATGCAAAATTTCACAATAAAAACCACAGGGGTTATGAAAATATGGGGAAACAACCCTCAAAAATTTCCACACTGACACACTTCTAAAACAGATAGAAACCTAATAAAAATGGTAGCACACTTTTACATATGGTAAATGGTTAAGAAATGCATAAATATTATAATAAATGTCAGCTTATCCTCAAAAAGATTTGACATTTACTTCTAGGATGAGTGTCAGCATCAGGCAGCTTGTCAAGTGTTAGAAGGAGCATTATCTGAAATTGGATGTAAAACTATAATGCCAGATGTGAATGTGTGTGGCTCAGTGTCTTCCTCACCACGTTGGCACCAAACATCAGAGTTACAAATCAATCTCATACTTAATCCTGAGATATTTTTCATCCCTTGAAATGTAAATGCTTTGAGGGATGTGTTTCCAATAGATACCTCTTTCATCAAAATTGAAAAATCCGTCTAATGTATATTATTCTATTTCAAATAGTTTCTATATCCTGGTTGGAAAAAAATTTTCCCCTCAAATTTCTAATATGCACTAGTGGCTTCACCCAATAGCTGAAGACTAGAAATTACAACAATGTTTGAAATCACTAAACCAGCCACTGAAGCACTAAAATGAGCCACTTCTACAAGATATGGGAATAACATTTTCACATACAAATAATGCTTTCTTTTTGGTTATACAACAGGTTGTTTTTTGAATTTTTGCTGTTTATTCTTCAATCTAAATGCTCAATAATTCTTCTCATTTTTCTCTTAAGACCATGTTTTATGACTTTGCAGAACTTGAAGTTTTTCTTTTATTTTTTGTCATTGTTTATGATGTTCTACAATATAGATTTCTTTATAGCTGAAGAGATATCAAATATTCTATAGTTTCTTCCAAAACACTTTATTATTTCTATCTTCTCAATACCTAAAGATTTCCTTTTTGGTGTTTTGGGGTGAGAAGAATTATTCATGTTTGGAATGTTGAATGGTGTGAGATATATATATATATATATATATATATATATATATATATATATATATATATATTTTCTCAAAAATGTGAGAAAATAGCAAAATACAACCTAGTTGAATAACACACAGTGAAGCAGACCAAGGCTGCTGGTAGATGTTTGAGGTCTATGCATGTGTGTGTTTTGTGTATTCCTACAAAGCACAGTTCAGCTGGATGTGGTTATCTGTGTTCACCTCATGTTTCTCAGGAACAAAATTATGAATAAGCAGACATAAAATTGCCATTATATTCAAATTACTCACTAATATATCAATTGCATGGAATGGAAAGTTTTATTTTTTTCAAAACAAGCTTTATAGCAGAAGTGACTGAATATGCTGATGACTGTTTATGCTTATAAAATATAAAATCATAGAAATGATGCCTGTTGGCGTGATAAATATTGAAAACTTATCTTGGATAGTGACACTTATTTTAATGTGTTTTTCATGCTGAAGGTTTCTGACTGGATGACAGAGAATTTATTTTCCAGAAAAACACTCCCAAATTAAAGACTTGGATTTTTGTCTTCTTTTTTGTTTTATTTTCTGAACACTTGACACCTTTGCTCCTCAGCAAGTATGAGTATCAATTGAAGGAATTTTGCTGACTTGATTTAATAAATATATTCATTAGCTTGTTTCTTATGTCTAATTTCATATTCAATATTTTCTTCTAAAAATAGTATGCTTAGTTTCATCTGCTACATGATTTTATAGATTATAGAGCTGGCAGTTTTCTTAGAGACCAGCATTTCATTACCCCATGTTATGAATGAGAAAACGGAGGTTCAGAGAGGTTAAGTTCTCCTTTCATTCACAGGATTGCTCAGAGATACAGCAGGACTGTAATATAGACCTTGAATTCACATGGCTATGGTTGTTTATATTAAATATAATTTTGTTCCTTTATTGCAAGCTTTACTCTTTAATCACCATATACACTCTCCAAGATAAAATAACAAACTTTCTGGAACTCTGCAGCAAAGAAAATCCTTTCTTAAACTCACTGTCAATTTATCTGAGATGGCTTAACGTAAAATCAATCCATTCTCAAGAACTTTTCCCTGACCCAGCCATGCTTGGCAGACAAGGAAAGGTATTTCTGTACACTGAAGTGTAATGTGCAAAAAAAGCCATTTCTGGATTAAAAAAATAAAGAGAATTGTAACAGCTGGGCATAACTAAAAGCACTTTCTTGTTGATTTTCTCATATCTGTATTCTTACCTTCTTTAGACCACATGCCCCAAAGAGATCTCCTTTACTGGTCAAGCACATACATATCCAGGGGTTTTCCATTCATTACAAAAGGCGTAAATAGGCTATTCTCTTTGGAGTGGAAAATAATGAGACTTAAATGGGAGTTCTGTCTGTTTGTAACGATGTGACTAGTTAAGCTCTCTGAGGATTTTATTTGTAGATGATATATCCACTCTAAGATAATTGTAAAGATCAAGTAAAATAATATAAATGATTGGCACACCATAGACTCTGGAATACATATTATCATTACTTCTACTGGAAATGTAGCACCACACTTGTTGGTTAAGTGTGTGAGCTCCAGACCTGACTACCTGAGTTTGTATCTAGATAGCTACTTACTAAATAAGCATATTTTGTCAAGTTCCTTAAACTTGTTGAACATCACTTTTCTTATCTATAAAATAGGGGTAATAATCCTAGTATTTATCCTACCAGGTTGTTGTAAGAATCAAGTGAAATAACATAAAGCACTTAACTGTGTTTGTTATTATTATACTCTCCACTCACCCACCCACCACAAAAATTTCTTAAGTGACTTTTTATGTTTTTCTCAATGGCACAAAGAACATACATAATCAGGCTTAAGGTTAGGTACTGCTATCAGAGATAAATAAGAGAACAGAATACAAAGATCCATGGTTTTCAACTAGTTTCAATGCTATTTCTTCTATTTTGTAGTTTCATCCTGATCTTATTTTATGACAAAGAGTGTGTTTTTTTGAAGTACTGTGAATAAAGCCTAGAGTTCTTCTATGCAAAATCTTGACTATGTAATTTATAAAAGCATTACATGCCTCACTGACCAAATATACCTCATACAATCACATTCAAGCACCTCTAGAAAAAAGGAAAATTGAAGCATAAAGAGGTACTGAAAGCTGTAGGGTGAAACTGTGGGTGCATAAAGCTACACTTTCAGATAGGGAAGCAGCTTTATGTCTGCAGTTAAAACTTAATCTATTATAACTCAAAACCAAGTTCTAATAGGAGAGAGGAGGGTCTGTGTAGTGAGGGCGAGACTTTATTCATACACAGATAGGAGGCAGGACATACAAGGCAATTATATAGAGAATTCCAGGCACAATAAGTAGATGCACTCTCTTTTTAAATTTGCCTCAATGTGAAAGTAATATTTTCGCATTCTGCTCTCCACTTTTCAAATTGAGTTCTTTTACTTGCCTTACATTTTTTAAACAAACAACTACATTTAAAAAACAAGTCATTTCAATTGTTGAGCAGTTAGTACTAATAGCTATCCTATATGAAACAATCAAAACAAGGTTAATGCAGGTGTATTGACATCTTAATGGCTCCTGATATGGTAATAGCCCCTTAAGAAAAGTAAAGGAGAGATCGGGAGAGAAGATGGCGGAAGAGTAAGACGCGGAGATCACCTTCCTTCCCACAGATACAGTAGAAATACATCTACACGTGGAACTTCTCCTACAGAACACCCACTGAACGCTGGCAGAAAACGTCAGACCTCCCAAAAGGCAAGAAACTCCCCCCGTACTTGGGTAGGGCAAAAGAAAAAAGAAATAACAGAGACAAAAGAATAGGGACGGCACCTGCACCAGTGGGAGGGAGCTGTGAAGGAGGAAAGATTTCCATGCACAAGGAAGCCCCTTCGCGGGCGGAGACTGCAGGTGGCAGAGGGGGGAAGCTTCGGAGCCACGGAGGAGAGCGCATCCACAGGGGTGCGGAGGGCAAAGTGGAGAGATTCCCACACGGAGGATCGGTGCCGAGTAGCACTCACCAGCCCGAGAGGCTAGTCTGCTCACCCTCCTGGGTGGGCGGGGCTGGGAGCTGAGGCTCGGGCTTCGGTCGGATCGCAGGGAGAGGACTGGGATTGGCGGCGTGAACACAGCCTGAAGGGGTTAGTGCGCCACAGCTAGCCGGGAGGGAGTCCAGGGAAAAAGTCTGCAGCTGCCGAAGAGGCAAGAGACTTTTTCTTCCCTCTTTGTTTCGTGGTGCGCGAGGAGAGGGGATTCAGAGCGCCACCTAAACGAACTCCAGAGACGGGCGTGAGCCGCGGCTATCAGCGCGGACCCCACAGCAACAGGGGCGCAGAGGAAAAAATGGAGAGACTCCCGCACAGAGGCTCAGCACCGAGCAGCACTCAGCAGCCGGAGAGGCTTGTCTGCTCCCCCGCTGGGGCGGGCGGGGCTGGGAGCTGAGGCTCAGCTTCCATCGGATCTCAGGGAAAGGACTGGGGTTGGTGGCGTGAACACAGCCTGAAGGGGTTATCGCACCACAGCTGGCTGGGAGGGAGTCCGGGAAAAAGTCTGCAGCTGCCGAAGAGGCAAGAGACTTTATCTTGCCTCTTTGTTTCACGGCGCGCAAGGAGAGGGGATTCAGAGCGCCGCCTAAACGAACTCCAGAGACTGGCGCGAGCCGCGGCTATCAGCGCGGACCCCAGAGACAGGCGTGAGACGCTGGGGCTGCTGCTGCCGCCTCCAAAAAGCCTGTATGTGAGCACAGGTCACTCTCCACACCGCCTCTCCTGGGAGCCTGTGCAGCCCGCCACTGCCAGGGTCCCGTGATCCGGGGACAACTTCCCCGGGAGAAAGCACTGCGCGCCTCAGGCTGGTGCAACGTCACGCCGGCCTCTGCCACCGCAGGCTCGCCCCGCCTCCTCCATACCCCTCCCTCCCCCGGCCTGAGTGAGCCAGAGCCCCGGAAGCAGCTGCTCCTTTAACCCCGTCCAGTCTGGGTGGGGAATAGACGCCCTCAGGCGACCTACACACAGAGGCAGGTCCAAATCCAAAGCTGAACCCCGGGAGCTGTGCGAACAGAGAAGAGAAGGGGAAATCTCTCCCAGCAGCCTCAGAAGCAGCAGATTAAAACTCCACAAACAACTTGATGTGCCTGCATCTGTTGAATACCTGAATAGACAACGAATCATCCCAAATTCAGGAGGTGGACTTTCAGAGCAGGATATATTAATTTTTGCCCTTTTCCTTTTTTTGTGAGTGTATATGTATATGCTTCTGGGGAGATTTTGTCTGTATAGCTCTGCTTTATAATAGCTTTATTTTACTTCACTATATTATAGCCTCTTTCTTTCTTTCTTTCTATTTTTTCTCCCTTTTACTCTGAGCCGTGTCAATGAAAGGATCTTGGTGCTCCAGCCAGGCATCAGGGCCGTGCCTCTGAGGTGGGAGAGCCAACTTCAGGACACTGGTCCACAAGAGACCTCCCAGCTCCACGTAATACCAAACGGCAAAAATCTCTCAGAGATCTCCATCTCAACATCAAGACCCAGCTTCACTCAATGACCAGCAAGCTACAGTGCTGGACACCCTATGCCAAACAACTAGCAAGACAGGAACACAGCCCCATCCATTAGCAGAGAGGCTGCCTAAAATCATAATAAGGCCACAGACACCCCAAAATACACCACCAGACGTGGACGTGCCCACCAGAAAGACAAGATCCAGCCTCATCCACCACAACTCAGGCACTAGTTCCCTCCACCAGGAAGCCTACACAACCCACTGAACCAACCTTAGCCACTGGGGACAGATACCAAAAACAACGGGAACTACGAACCTGCAGCCTGTGAAAAGGAGACCCCAAACACAGTAAGATAAGCAAAATGAGACGACAGAAAAGCACACAGCAGATGAAGGAACATGGTCAAAACACACCAGACTTAACAAATGAAGAGGAAATAGGTAGTCTACCTGAAAAAGAATTCAGAATAATGATAGTAAGGATGATCCAAAATCTGGGAAATAGAATAGACAAAATGCAAGAAACATTTAACAAGGACGTAGAAGAACTAAAGAGGAACCAAGCAATGATGAAAAACACAATAAATGAAATTAAAAATACTCTAGATGGGATCAATAGCAGAATAACTGAGGCAGAAGAAAGGATAAGTGACCTGGAAGATAAAATGGTGGAAATAACTACTGCAGAGCAGGATAAAGAAAAAAGAATGAAAAGAACTGAAGACAGTCTCAGAGACCTCTGGGACAACATTAAACACACCAACATTCGAATTATAGGGGTCCCAGAAGAAGAAGAGAAAAAGAAAGGGACTGAGAAAATATTTGAAGAGATTATAGTTGAAAACTTCCCTAATATGGGAAAGGAAATAGTTAATCAAGTCCTGGAAGCACAGAGAGTCCCATACAGGATAAACCCAAGGAGAAACACGCCAAGACACATATTAATCAAACTGTCAAATTTAAATATAAGGAAAACATATTAAAGGCAGCAAGGGAAAAACAACAAATAACACACAAGGGAATCCCCATAAGGTTAACATCTGATCTTTCAGCAGAAACTCTGCAAGCCAGAAGGGAGTGGCAGGATATACTTAAAGTGATGAAGGAGAAAAACCTACAACCAAGATTACTCTACCCAGCAAGGATCTCATTCAGATGTGATGGAGAAATTAAAACCTTTACAGACAAGCTAAAGCTGAGAGAGTTCAGTACCACCAAACCAGTTTTACAACAAATGCTAAAGGAACTTCTCTAGGCAAGAAACACAAGAGAAGGAAAACACCTACAATAACAAACCCAACACATTTAAGAAAATGGGAATAGGAACATACATATCGATAATTACCTTGAATGTAAATGGACTAAATGCTCCCACCAAAAGACACAGGCTGGCTGAACGGATACAAAAACAAGACCCATATATATGCTGTCTACAAGATACCCACTTCAGACCTAGAGACACATACAGACTGAAAGTGAGGGGATGGAAAAAGATATTCCATGCAAATGGAAAACAAAAGAAAGCTGGAGTAGCAATTCTCATATCAGGCAAAATAGACTTTAAAATAAAGACTATTACAAGAGACAAAGAAGGACACTATATAATGATCAAGGGATCGATACAAGAGGAAGGTATAACAATTGTAAATATTTATGCACCCAACATACGAGCACCCCAATACATAAGGCAAGTACTAACAGCCATAAAAGGGGAAATCGACAGCAACACAATCATAGTAGGGGAATTTAACACCCCACTTTCACCAATGGACAGATCATCCAAAATGAAAATAAATAAGGAAACACAAGCTTTAAATGATACATTAAACAAGATGGACTTAATTGATATTTATAGGACATTCCACCCTAAAACAACAGAATACACATTTTTCTCAAGTGCTCATGGAACATTCTCCAGGATAGATCATATCTTGGGTCACAAATCAAGCCTTGGTAAATTTAAGAAAATTGAAATCGTATCAAGTATCTTTTCCGACCACAATGCTATGAGACTAGATATCAATTACAGGAAAAGATCTGTAAAAAATACAAACACATGGAGGCTACACAATACACTACTTAATAACGAAGTGATCACTGAAGAAATCAAAGGGGAAATCAAAAAATACCTAGAAACAAATGACAATGGAGATACGACGACCCAAAACCTATGGGACGCAGCAAAAGCAGTGCTAAGAGGGAAGTTTATAGCAATACAAGCCTACCTCAAGAAACAGGAAACATCTCGAATAAACAACCTAACCTTGCACCTAAAGCAATTAGAGAAAGAAGAACAAAAAACCCCAAAGCCAGCAGAAGGAAAGAAATTATAAAGATCAGGTCAGAAATAAATGAAAAAGAAATGAAGGAAACAATAGCAAAAATCAATGAAACTAAAAGCTGGTTCTTTGAGAAGATAAACAAAATGGATAAACCATTAGCCAGACTCATCAAGAGAAAAAGGGAGAAGACTCAAATCAATAGAATTAGAAATGAAAAAGGAGAAGTAACCACTGACACTGTAGAAATACAAAAGATCATGAGAGATTACTACAAACAACTCTATGCCAATAAAATGGACAACCTGGAAGAAATGGACAGATTCTTAGAAATGCACAACCTGCTGAGACTGAACCAGGAAGAAATAGAAAATATGAACAGACCAATCACAAGCACTGAAATTGAAACTGTGATTAAAAACCTTCCAACAAACAAAAGCCCAGGACCAGATGGCTTCACAGGTGAATTCTATCAAACATTTAGAGAAGAACTAACACTCTATCCTTCTCAAACTCTTCCAAAATATTGCAGAGGGAGGAACACTCCCAAACTCATTCTACGAGGCCACCATCACCCTGATACCAAAACCAGACAAAGATGTCACAAAGAAAGAAAACTACAGGCCAATATCACTGATGAACATAGATGCAAAAATCCTCAACAAAATACTAGCAAACAGAATCCAACAGCACATGAAAAGGATCATACACCATGATCAAGTGGGGTTTATCCCAGGAAAGCAAGGATTCTTCAATATACGCAAATCAATCAATGTGATACACCATATTAACAAATTGAAGGAGAAAAACCATATGATCATCTCAATAGATGCAGAGAAAGCTTTCGACAAAATTCAACACCCATTTATGATAAAAGCCCTGCAGAAAGTAGGCATAGAGGGAACTTACCTCAACATAATAAAGGCCATATATGACAAGCCCACAGCCAACATTGTCCTCAATGGTGAAAAACTGAAACCATTTCCACTAAGATCAGGAACAAGACAAGGTTGCCCACTCTCACCACTATTATTCAACATAGTTTTGGAAGTGTTAGCCACAGCAATCAGAGAAGACAGAGAAATAAATGGAATCCAAATCGGAAAAGAAGAAGTAAAGCTGTCACTATTTGCAGATGACATGATACTATACATAGAGAATCCTAAAGATGCTACCAGAAAACTCCTAGAGCTAATCAATGAATTTGGTAAAGTAGCAGGATACAAAATTAATGCACAGAAATCTCTTGCATTTCTATACACTAATGACGAAAAATCTGAAAGTGAAATTAAGAAAACACTCCCGTTTACCATTGCAACAAAAAGAATAAAATATCTAGGAATAAACCTACCTAAGGAGACAAAAGACCTGTATGCAGAAAATTATAAGACACTGATGAAAGAAATTAAAGATGATGCAAATAGATGGAGAGATATACCATGTTCCTGGATTGGAAGAATCAACATTGTGAAAATAACTCTACTACCCAAAGCAATCTACAGATTCAATGCAATCCCTATCAATCTACCACTGGCATTTTTCACAGAACTAGAACAAAAAATTTCACAATTTGTATGGAAACACAAAAGACCCCGAATAGCCAAAGCAATTTTGAGAACGAAAAATGGAGCTGGGGGAATCAGGCTCCCTGACTTCAGACTATATTACAAAGCTTCAGTAATCAAGACAGTATGATACTGGCACAAAAACAGAAATATAGATCAATGGAACAGGATAGAAAGCCCAGAGATAAACCCACACACATATGGTCACCTTATCTTTGATAAAGGAGGCAAGCATATACAGTGGAGAAAAGACAGCCTCTTCAATAAGTGGTGCTGGGAAAATTGGACAGGTACATGTAAACGTATGAAATTAGAACACTCCCTGACACCATGCACAAAAATAAACTCAAAATGGATTAAAGACCTAAGTGTAAGGGCAGATATTATCAAACTCTTAGAGGAAAACATAGGCAGAACACTCTATGACATACATCACAGCAAGATTCTTTTTGACCCAGCTCCCAGAGAAATGGAAATAAGAACACAAATAAACAAATGGGACCTAATGAAACTTAAAAGCTTTGCACAGCAAAGGAAACCATAAACAAGACCAAAAGACAACCATCAGAATGGGAGAAAATATTTGCAAATGAAGCAACTGACAAAGGATTAATCTCCAAGATTTACAAGCAGCTCATGCAGCTCAATAACAAAAAAATGAACAACCCAATCCAAAAATGGGCAGAAGACCTAAATAGACATTTCTCCAAAGAAGATATACAGATGGCCTACAGACACATGAAAGAATGCTCAACATCATTAATCATTAGAGAAATGCAAATCAAAACTACAATGAGATATCATCTCACACCGGTCAGAATGGCCATCATCAAAAAATCTAGAAACAATAAATGCTGGAGAGGGTGTGGAGGAAAGGGAACACTCTTGCACTGTTGGTGGGAATGTAAATTGATACAGCCACTATGGAGAACAGTATGGAGTTTCCTTAAAAAACTACAAATAGAACTACCATATGACCCAGCAATCCCGCTACTGGGCATATACCCTGAGAAAGCCATAGGTCAAAAAGAGTCATGTACCAAAATGTTCACTGCAGCTCTATTTACAATAGCCAGGACATGGAAGCAACCTAAATGTCCATCGACAGATGAATGGATAAAGAAGATGTGGCACATATATACAATGGAATATTACTCAGCCATAAAAAGAAATGAAATGGAGGTATTTGTAATGAGGTGGATGGAGTTAGAGTCTGTCATACAGAGTGAAGTAAGTCAGAAAGAGAAAAACAAATACAGTATGCTAACACATATATACGGAATCTAAGGAAAAAAAAAAAAAAAGCCATTAAGAACCTAGTGGCAAGACGGAAATAAAGACACAGACCTTCTAGAGAATGGACTTGAGGATATGGGGAGGGGGTGGGGTGAGATGTGACAGGGTAAGAGAGTGTCATGGACATATATACACTACCAAATGTAAAATAGATAACTAGTGGGAAGCAGCCGCATTGCACAGGGAGATCAGCTCGGTGCTTTGTGACCACCTAGAGGGGTGGGATGGGGAGGGTGGGAGGGAGGGAGATGCAAGAGGGAAGAGAAATGGGAACATATTGTATATGTATAACTGATTCACTTTGTTATAAAGCAGAAGCTAACACACCATTGTAAGGCAATTATACTTCAATAAAGATGTTTAAAAAAAAAAAAAAGAAAAGTAAAGGAGAAAGTGATGGATAGTACAAGGAAATCTAACATAATAGGATAAAATTATTGTGAACAAATGCTTTTTTGTGCTTTGAATTCAGGCATGATAGCATAAAAATTATTTTAAAAACAAAGATTTTTTAAAAGTTAATGAGAAGTTAGATATAATATTTTAATTTAAGATATCTTCAATAATAATATTAATACTATAGTGTACTAAAGATAGAAAGTATCAGGCAATGTGCTATAAAGTTGTATATAATTTTTCTTTTAATACTCACAAGTCTTTGGTGATAGTTTTTTTTTTAATCCCAATTTTTAATATTTAAGGAAATAATGCTACAAGAGGTTAATAACCAACATCACAGCAAGTTACAGGAAATGCAGGGACAAAAGAGCCAAGCCTGTATGAATTACTCTTAATTGATGAGAGGGTCTGACTGTGTCCCCACAAAATTCCTATGTTGAAATTCTAACCCCCAAAGATGGTAGGCGGTAAGGCCTTTGGAAGGTACTTAAGCCATGAGGGCCAAGTTCTCATGAATGAGATTAGTGCCTTATAAAATAGGTTCCAGAGAGATCCCTAGCCACTTCTACCATGTGGAGACACAGCAAGAAGGTATCAGCAATGAACCAGGAAGAGGGTCCTCATCTAACCATGTTGGCATCATGATCCTGGACTTCCAGCCTCCAAAACTGTGAGAGGTAATTCCTACAGTTTACAAGCTACCCAGTCTGTGGTATTTTTTAATAGCAACTCACAACTAAGACAAACTCCAATCTAATGCATCTAAATCTTTCTTTAGTAGTGACTTTCAGTGCAGTTGTGCCAGAGAATATTTCCAAAACCCATACCTATAAGGAAGCCAAATGATAAACCCATTTCAATATTATTTTCCTTTTATTTTTATGCAATCTTTAAAACCATTGGATGTGAACTTCTATGCCCAACCACCTGTTACTACAGTTAGCCTCACTTGGTCGATGTACTTCTCAAGTGTTTGCAGTATTTGAACTGGTTAAAGCAAGGTTTATGAATTTGCACTTATTCCTCCTCAATAATCAACCCAACCTAGTTATTGCTTAAACTTTTCAAAAGATTCTGGGACTTGAGTTGTGAAATTTCCTTTCTGATCAAAATCATGTATACTTTCATTTTTCTCACTTCTAACTCCCATCTAGCAGATTATTTGCACTTTATCAACCTATCTTCTCTGTTTATAAGCAGTCTTCTGATTTAGCTTCCCTTTTTTGTAAGTCCAAATGACATAAACAAAATTTCAGTGGTGTTCTGCCTATATTGCATCAGGTTTGAGACTGAAGACTTTGTAGACAGAATGTCTGGGTTTTGAGTCTAGCTCTAAAATATATAATGTTGGTAATCTTGGGCAGTTATATGATTTTTGAAACAATTTCTTCAACTTTGAAAATGGATTAATTACAGTAGTTACTATATAAAGCTGGTGAAAGCAATGTAATGAGATAATCCAAGTAAAGTATATTGTCTGGCAAATAATTGTGTTAATTAGCATTAGTATATAGAATATCTTTACCATGTTTAACCTTTTCTCTGTCTTCTTCCTCAGAAATTACTCCAGAATTTGACAATTGACATTTTAACCCTTAATTTTCCCCCCCAAGATCTGCCCATCCTCTAGCATTCTTCCACTTTATCAATATGTTCAGATCTTTATCATTCTTCCCTCCTATTCAGTGGAACTCTAGGGACCTAAATATGTTATAGTTTAGCCAAAAGTGTTGGATTGTCACGGCAGAATCACGCAAATCATAGATAATACCGAATATCAAACTATATCAATAATGTAAAAATCCAGATGCAGATTTTCCTTCTGTAGAGGTTCATATCTATTAGACACAGCTTCCAGATTGGTTTCAGAACAATGGAAGAGTTCTGAACAACGTGTACAAAAGTACAGTAGATGCCCCCTTTATCCAAGGTTTTACTTTTCATGATTTCAGTTATCAGTGGTCGACCATGGTCTGAAAGAAAAAAATTCATTAGTTTGAAATTGCTAGCCATTCTAAGTAGTGTGATGAAATCTTGCACCATAAAGTTCCTTCCTCCCTAGGACATGAATCATCCCTTTGTCCAGTGTATCCATGCTGTACACGTGTTACCCATTCTTAGTCACTTAGTAGCTGTCTTGGTTATCAGGTCAATTTTTGCAGTATTGCAGTGCTTGCTTTCAAGCATTGCATTCAAGAGATTGTTGCTAACCACTTACTGTGTCTAAGTTATAAATTATATTTCATCTTAGGTATGTATGTATAGGAAAAACCATAGTATATATAAGGTTTGCTGTTATCTGTGGTTTCAGGCATCCACTGAGGCTCTTAGAATTTATTGATATACACTCTCCAACCAGAAGATAAGGGAGGACTACTGCATTGTTCACAAAGAAAATTGTTTCGGTTTTGAGCTCCCCAATTTAATACTCTTATAGAGAAAATCCCTTTTCCTCAGCCAGCCAAGCCCCATAAATTCGTAATTTTAATAACAACAGGTATTCTAGGTGGATTAAATATATACTAATAAAAAGTATTTTTTAGAAAGGCATTCAGTTAAATTTCCATTAGTAATAAAGTTAGCACATTTACAAGGAGGTCTGATCAAGGCTATTCATTCCCTTCTCTAATGTCCTGGTCAATAGGGAAGGAGTGAGTCTGTTACACAAATTTATTCTATGGGCTTCTTTTTTTCCTTTTCAATCCAATTCTTGAATCTGGGATTTCCCCCAAAGTCCATTTCCATATCTCTAAAAAATTGCTAGTTCAAATATTCCTGCAAATGCCCTGCACACATATCATACTCAAATATCTTAAAGATCAAAATCATCTTTTTTTAAAATTTAAAATGTATTTCTCCATGTTCTGAATTAGTTTTGAACACATCAGATGTACTCTCAGTCATTCAACCTTGCCAAGCATTCAATCTTCAAATGAACTGGCCCTCCCTTACATTTTCTCTTTCTTCCTCCTTCCCTTCCTTCCTTCCTTCCTTCCTTTCTCTCTCTCTCTCTTTCTTTCTTTCTTTCTTTCTTTCTTTCTTCTTTCTTTCTTTCCTATTTACTGAGGTATTATTTGACAAATAAAATTGTAAGATATTTAAAGTGTACAATGTGATGATTTGATATATGTATTCATTGTGACAGGATTCCCTCTATAAAGTTAATTAACAAAGCCATCTCCTCACATATTTACCTTCTTATCTTTTTGGTGAGACTGTTTAAGTTCTACTCTTAGCAAATTTCAATTACATAATACAGTGTTATCATGTAGAGTCACTCTGTTATACATTAGATTCTCAGATTTTATTCATCTTATAATTGAAAGTTTATACCCTTTACCAACCTCTCCCTATTTCTGTCACCCACCAGCCCCAAGCAACCACTTTCCTATTCTCTGTTTCTATGAGTTCAACTTTTGTTTTGTTTTGTTTTGTCTTAGGGTCCACATATAAGTGATACAGTGTTTGCCTTTCTCTTCTGGCTGATTTCACTTAGTATAATGCCTTCCAGATTCATCCATGTATTAGCAAATGGCAGAGTTTGCTTTTTTTCTTTTATGTAAGGCTGAATAATATTCCATTGTATTTATATATCACAAGTTCTTGATCCATTCATCTGCTGACAGAAATATAGGTTGTTTCCATACCTGTGGCATTTGTGAATAATACGTCAATGAACATGGGAGCATGGATATCTCTTTGAAATAATGGTTTATTTTTCTTTGGATATATAGCCAAACTTGGGATTGCTGGATCATATAGTATTTCTATTTTTTTTAATTTCTTGAGGAACTTCCATACTGTTTTCCATAGTTTTATACCAATTTACATTCTCACAAAACAGTGCACAAGGGCTCCCTTCTCCACATCCCCACTAGGATTTGTTATCGCTTGTCTTTTTGAGAATAGCCATACTAACAGGTGATATCTCATTGTGGTTTTGATTTGCATTTCCCTGATAATTACTGATGTTGAGCAACTTTTCATATACCTATTGGTCATGTGTGTGTCTTCTCATGGAAAATGTCAATTCAGGTCATTTATTTTTTAATTGTTTTATTTGTTTGTTTTCTTTTTGCTCTTACGGTGTATGAGTAACATATATTGTGGACACTAACCCCGTAATAAATAAGTGGTTTACAAATATTGTCTCACATTACAGAGCTTGTCCTTGCATTTTGTTGATGGTTTTATTTGATGAGCAAGATATTTTTAGTTTGATGTAGCTCCACTTGTTTATTTTTGCTTTTGTTGCCTTTGCTTTTAGTGTTGAATTGAAAAAAAAAAAAAAAATCATTGCCAAGACTAATGTCAAGGAGCTTCCCTTTTATATTTTCTTCTAGGACTTTTATGGTTTCAGATCTTATGTTCATTCTAATGCATTTTGAGTTGATGTTTGTTATGGTGAAAGAGAGGGGTCCAGTTTTATTTTTTAAATATGACTATTCACTTTCCCTAACACCATGTACTGAAGAGACTATCCTTTCCCCGTTGTGTATTCTTGGCTGCTTTGTTGAAAATTAATTTACCCTATATATCTGGGCTTATTTCTGGGCTCTCTATTTTCTTTAATTGAATAACATGTCTATTTTTATGCCAATACCATATTGTTTTGATTGCTTTAGCTTTGTAATACAGTTTGAAAACAGGAAGTGTAATGCCTCCAGCTTTATTCTTCTTCCTCAAGATTGCTTTGGCAATTCAGATTCTTTGGTGGATACATATAAATTTTAGAATTATTTTTCCATTTCTGTGAAAAATGTCACTGGGATTTTGACAGGGATTACATTTAACCTGTAGATCACTTTGGGTAGTATGGACATTTCAGCAGTATTAATTTTTCCAATCTGTGAACACAGAATATCTTTCCATTTTTTACATGTTTTCAATTTTGCATCAGTGTCTTATAGTGTTCAGTGTATAGATCTCTGACCACCTCAGTTAAATGTATTCCTAAGTATTTTATTCTTATTGTTGTTATTGTAAATGGGAATGTTTTCTAAATTTCTCTTTTTTTAATTTTATTTATTTTTTAAATTGAAATATAGTTGATTTACAATGTTTTAGGTGTACAGCAAAGTGATTCAGTTATATATAGATATAGATATTTATATCTATATCTATATATATTCTTTTAAGATTCTTTTCCATTATAGGTTATTACTAGATATTAAATATAGTTCTCTGTGCTATGCAATAGGCCCTTGTTGCTTGTCCATTTTATATATAATAGTGTATATCTGTTACTCCTAAATTCTCAATTTATCCTTCTCCACCTCAATTTCTTTTTCTGATAGTTATGACTGTATAAAAACATGACTGATTTTTGATATATTGATTTGTATACTGAAACTTTACTGATCTTGTTTTTTTAGTTCTAACCAGTATTTTTGTGGAATAATTAGATTTTATTTTTTATTTATGCTTTTGTTTTATCTGCAAATAGAACTAATTTTACTTCTTCCTTTCCAGTTTGGATGAATTTTATTTATTTTTCTTGCCTAATTGCTCTAGATAGGACTTTCAGCACTATTGAATAAAAGTGATGAGAGTGGGCACCCTTGTCTTGTTTCTGATCTTAGAGGAAAAGCTTTCAGTTTTTTACCATTGAGTATGAGGTTAGCTATGGGCTTGTCATACATGGCTTTTATTTTGTTGAGGCACATCCCTCTATACTTACTTTGTTGAGAATTTTTATCATGACTGGATATTGAATCCTGCAAATTCTTTTCCTGTATCTATTGAGATGATCATATGATTTTTTTCCTTCATTTTTTTAATGTGGTATGTCCCATTTTGATTACTGGATCTTCAGTCATTCTTGCGTAACTGGAATGAATACCACTTAATCATGGTGTATGATCCTTTTAATGTGCTATTGATTATTGTGTTGTAATGTGTGTAGTTTGTTAGTATTTTTGAGGGTATTTATATCACTTTTTTTCATGATACCAGCCCCGGATTTTCTTTTCTTGTACTTACTTTGTCTGACTTTTTGATATCAGGGCACTGCTAACCTTGTAAAATGAGTTTGGAAGTGTTTCCTCCTATTCTGTCTCTTGGAGGAGTTGGAGAAGTATATATATTAACTCTTCTTTAAATGTCTGGTAGAATTCACCAGTGCATCCATCGAGTTCTAGAGTTTTCTTTATTGGAACACTGATTTAGTATCTTTATTAGACTAAAGTCTGTTTCTTTACCTCAGTCACTACCACAGCAGATCCCCTCTGGACAGGCCCACATGTTCCCTCAACATTACATGTTACAAAAACATATTTTATCTCTTACATTCTCCTTCCACTTCCTAACTCCATGGAGAATCCATATCACAAGGTCTTATATCTGCCTTCTCAAGGATCTTCCAAAAGTTTGCAGTTAAGGAACATTGTCCTATAGGAGACAGAAAATGGGAAAGAGCCAAGAAGGAAGTTACATTTTTTCCTTGAAGTGTTCCAAGGAAGAGATTCTCTATGGCATTTGTCCAGAGACTTGTAAAATTGCACCTGCTGAGCCATCTACTAAGTCCCCTTTCTGGCTCATTGTGAAGAAGTGACCAGCTCTCTAACTTGGTACCTTGCATTTTCCTCAAACTCTCTGACCTTTCTCCCCCTCTTCATCCTCACTGTCCAGGGTTTCACCTCCAGAATTAAGCTCTAGCACTTACATCTTGCCTTTATTTCTAGGGAGCTGGAAGAACACAGTGGTTAATAGTGGAGTCAGATCAACTAGGCTCTGCCACTTCTTAATGGCACAGTTTCTGAAAATCACTTAATCTATGTAAACATCAATTTATTATTCTGTAAAATAAAGATAATATTAATGAACACTTTCTTGATTGTATCATGCAGTTAAGGAGACCTAGATAGGAAATAACTAATGCAGGCTGATTGGTCATCCTCCAAATACTTCCTGCCTCTACTTTACATCCTTTCCCCCAATCCTATGTATTCACAATCATAACAGATGATGACAAGCCCAAGGGGAAAGCCAATCCTTGAGGGTAGTTTGGGGAGAGGAGAATTCAGCCTAGATTACAACACTAGTGCTCTGAAACAACCAGCTGTAAGGAGGGGGAAAGACATGCTACAGAGAAAGAAAAGGAAGCAGACAGGCAGAAAAATAATGTAGCTACAAGAGATCATGTGATGAAAATTATATCTGACATGATTATTAATGGCTTCTACCTTGTACTTTATGGTCCCAGTAAGAATCAACTGTTATTGCTCTGGTGTTCTATGTATTAACCCAGTTTTTTCTTTTTTCCAGAAGCAAATTTGCAACAGCTCTCTATTATTTTCAACCTGAGTTTTAATTGACATAATTTCTTAATATTTTTCTAATCTTTTCTTATTATATGCCTGTTTAAAATCATCTTGCATTTGCACTCTTGGGACAATGCTTTTGTGAAAGATTTTAAGCATAAAAACACAAATATACAGATCTATAGTAATGGATTATTATTAAGGTCTGTTAAGTCAAGGACTATGTGCATTTAGGTAGGATTTCCTTATCATCTCTAAGCATAATGCCTGGTAAATATTTGTGCTTAATAAATGATTGGTTTGATTCAACTGAATGACCTTTACAATATGAATATTTGAAGAACTCAGAGCTCATTTACTATAGAATTTGCTAAAAATGAGTACGTCTTGCAAACACATGAGTAACAGAGACATAGAGGAAATACATTTATGGGAACCTAACATATCTACATTTTTGATGATTTTGCCTGATGCTTATATACTGACTTTAAACTGTGAACAAATGTCAGAAAAATGATATGATAATCTTACATTAACACTAAATAAAAACATGTTTCTCTCTTGCTTTCTTCAAATGATCAATAATCTGAAATGTTAACATATACTTCTTTGCATAGTAACAAAATCCAAAAGCACTGGCAAAGCTTCAGAATCAATATACATATTGGAGAACTGCTGAAACTCATAGCTATAACAAATAAAATTGAAAAAAATGACATAAAAAACAATTGTTGTTATCAGGTTAAACAAGGTAATATGAAAGAAAACAAACTTTATTATGATTTAGCGCTTCAAAACAGATCATACTTTTCTTATGACAACACATATTGCTACAAATTTTGGTTCTCATTTTATCTTTGTCAATTCATAATTACCATAATATAAAGTTCATCAACCATACGGTTGTATTATTGATGTCAATATCTAATTCCCATACTACTATAAAGCAAAATGTTAACATTAGCATGCCTTTGTGTTTTATTTTATATTTGGTATTTTTATAAATATGTTCAAAATATCACTTGTAATTACTTCATATTCTATAAATAAACTTCCTGTCTATTAATGAACTATTAAGTTTTTTTCTTCATGTGCTTTTACTAATGAATGCCACTCATTGCATATTCCCCAAGAATCCGCTTCCTTTTTTTATCTTTTTGACATGTATTTCTATATAACTCTGTGTTTATGGGGAATGTGTGTGTGTATACATATATATACTAAAGAGAATCTTTAAGTTGTGAACTTTTACCATTGTACATAGAATTCTTAGCCAGCAAATTCAATTTCATGATCCCATATTCTTCTAAACTATTCTCAAACTCTTGTTCTCTAAACATCATCAACTCTTTTAAAATTATAGTATTGGAAAAAATAACTGACGATTTATGAATGGAGAGACAAAATCAATTACAGAAAATTTGTTTTTTTAAATTAAAAAATATTTTGTAATTAAAAAATTATACCACAAATAAGTTATAAATATGCTAATTAATATGTGAATGAAATATTCTGCAAAAAAAAAGTTAGAAAGAACAAATGATGAAACTTTTCACATAGCAAGACATTGATACTTAAAATGTTGAAAAAAAATTGTTACTAAACTAGTGCATTAGTGAATTCGAAATGCATTCATTCATACATGCAGGAATGAATACATGGATGAACAAAACAAACAGTTAAAACCACAGAAGTTGAAGTTAAATTAGAGTTTCATTTCTTTTTTCCATTTGAGAGATTTGACTTTGGAAAAGATAGGCATATATATTTAACTGATTACATTGATATGATCAATAACATATTTTATATTTATGTATTAAATGCTAGGTGTGGATGGAATTCATCACGCAAAAAGAAGAAAGGACAATTTTTGCCGAAGACTTGTTGACCTGATCAAAGAGGACTGAAACTGAAATTGGAAGAATACATGTAAAACTGATTCCAAAGGAAAAAAGATTCATGTAAAAATGTACAAATTAATATTATAGAAGCCATTTCCTCTACTATAGAAATTAGATTAATACATAAGTTTTGTATTAATTCAAAAAAGAGAAAGATGATAAAGGTTATTTAATGATTCAGCAGCAAACATGAAAATGGAAAATAAAGTTACCTTGCTATTTTAACATTATAAGAATCCATAGATGTGGCAATATCGTTCTCATGACTATGTTTACTATGTGGAAAAAGAAATCCTGTTCAATATCACTAACAAGCTTTTAGGTAAAGTGGAGTTTCATTTTGCATTAAGAAGATATAATAAACCTGTCTGGAATTCGATTATCCTAGGGATGAAATCTCTGTAAGAGATATACTGGTGAAGAAAGATGAGAGGGAAAGAAGCAATACAGTTGTATGATAACATTACACATTGGCTGAAAAAAGGAGAATGCATATAATGGAGCCCAGAAACAGATAAAAAACCTAATACAGGAACACAAAATACTGAAATATGGAAACAGCAAATATACAGATTCTTCTGGAATTCTTATCCTGCAATAGCATTATATCTAATAAATTCCTCATCTGAGAGACAAATCAATCCATTTATATCAATTTAGAGTAATTGCAAGTGACAAGAATTCTGGAAAAAAATCCTTAGATTTTTAAAAGTTAAAGAGTTCAGTAGGAGGAGCTTCAAGATGGTGGAGAGTAAGACACGGAGATCACCTTCCTCTCCACAAATACATCAGAAATACATCTACATGTGGAACAACTCCTACAGAACACCTACTGAACGCTGGCAGAACACTTCAGACCTCCCAAAAGGCAAGAAACTCCCCCCGTACCTGGGTAGGGCAAAAGAAAAAAGAAAAAACAGAGACAAAAGAATAGGGACGGGACCTGCACCTCTGGGAGGGAGCTGTGTAGGAGGAAAGGTTTCCACACACTAGGAAGCCCCTTCAAGGGCGGAGACTGCGGGTGGCAGAGGGGGGAGCTTCGGAGCCACAGAGGACAGCACAGCCACAGGGGTGCAGAGGGCAAAGCGGAGAGATTCCCGCACAGAGGATCAGCACCAACCAGCACTCACCAGCCTGAGAGGCTTGTCTGCTCCCCTGCCGGGATGTGCCGCAGACCGGCTGCAGAAAGCTAGAAGTTCCTGGCGGTGAGGGGTAAGGAACTGAAAAGCACCAGTATGGGGTCAGAAGGGCCAAGACAACTGATGGTTGCAAGGCAAGTTTATTCAAAGAGCATGAATGTATATATAGGTTCAGCACGGAACGAACACTAGGCAACAAATCAGTAAACCTTGTATTTCCACATAAGTCTGTCGCCACTATCTATGCGCCATTATCTATGCGCCATTATCTATGCGCCACTATCTATGCATCACTATCTATGCGTCAGCATACCTTATGGGCCATTCTTTGGAGATACAGACTTCCCCCTCAGGGCAGCACGTCCTTCTTCTGGGGAACAACCAGGGGCTCTTAGATCCAGAGCAGGCACCTGGAACGAAACTGGCCGCAAGCCATTTTCCTTTTTTACGCTCAATACCGCAGTGTCAGGAGTGCATACCAAGAAAGAGACAAGCAGTTCTCCGGAAAGCAGAAAGCTGAATAAGCTTACAGCTTGGGGGCCACCACAGGGATGGGCCGGGGCTGGGAGCTGAGGCTCTGGCTTCAGTCTTATCCCAGGGAGAGGACTAGGGTTGGCTGCATGAACAAAGCCTGAAGGGGGCTAGTGCGCCACAGCTAGCTGGGAGGGAGCCTGGGAAAATGTCTGGAGCTGCCAAAGAGACAAGAGACTTTATCTTGCCTCTTTGTTTTCTGGTGCGCGAGGAGAGGTGATTAAGAGCAACGCTTAAAGAAGCTCCAGAGACGGGCGCGAGCCGCGGCTATCAACGCGGACCCCAGAGACAGGTATGAGATGCTAAGGCTGCTGTTGTGGCCACCAAGAAACCTGTGTGCAAGCACAGGTCACTAACGTCGCCTCCCCTCCTGGGAGCCTGTGAAGCCCGCCACTGCCAGGGTCCCGTGATCCAGGGACAACTTCCCCCGGAGAACACAGGGCACGCCTCAGGCTGCTGCAAATTCACGCGGGGCTCTACCACCGCAGGCTGGCCCTGCATCTGTACCTCTCCATCCTCCACGACCTGAGTGAGCCCAAGCCCCCGAATCAGCTGCTCCTTTAACCTCGTCCTGTCTAAGCGAAGAACAGACGCCCTCAGGCGACCTACACGCAGAGGCCGGTCCAAATCCAAAGCTGAACACCGGGAGCTGTGCGAACAAAGAAGAGAAAGGGAGATTTCTCCCAGCAGCCTCAGGAGCAGCAGATTAAGTCTTCACAATAAGCTTGATGTACTCTACATCTGTGGAATACCTGAATAGACAACGAATCATCCCAAATTGAGGAGGTGGACTTTGGGAGCAACGATATATATATTCTTTTCCCTTTTTCTCTCTTTTGTTAGTGTGTATGTGTATGCGATTTTGCCTGTATAGCTTTGCTTTTACCATTTGTCCTAGGGTTCTGCCTGTCCTTTATTTATTTATTTATTTTTTATAACATAAAAATTTTTTTCTTAATAATTATTTTTTATTTTAATAACTTTATTTTATTTTATTTTATTTCTTCTTTCTTTTCTCTTTTTTTTCTCGCTTTTATTCTGAGCCGTGTGGAGGACAGGCTCTTGGTGCTCCAGCCAGACATCAGGGCTGTGCCACTGAGGTTCAGGACACTGGTCCACAAGAGAACTCCCACCTCCACATAACATCAAATGGTGAAAATCTCCCAGAGATCTCCATCTCAACACCAAGACCCAGTTCCAATCAATGACCAGCAAGCTACAGTACAGGACATCCTATGCCAAGCAACTAGCAAGACAGGAACACAATACTATCCATTAGCAGAGAGGTTGCCTAAAATCATAATAAGGCCACAGACACCCAAAAACACAACACCAGATGTGGACCTGCCCACCAGAAAGACAAGATCCAGCCTCATCCACCAGAACACAGGCACTAGTCCCATCCACCAGCAAGCCTACACAACCCACTGAACCAAACTTAGCCACTGGGGACAGACACCAAATTGGAAACTAAGAACCTGCAGCCTACAAAAAGGAGAGCCCAAACACAGTAAGTTAAGCAAAATGAGAAGACAGAGAAACGCACAGCAGATGAAGGAGCAAGGCAAAAACCCACCAGACCTAACAAATGAGGAGGAAATAGGCAGTCTACCTGAAAAAGGTTTCAGAATAATGATAGTAAAGATGATCAAAAATCTTGGAAATAGAATGGAGAAAATATAAGAAACGTTTAACAAGGACCTAGAAGAACTAAAGAGCAAACAAACAGAGATGAACACAATAAATGGAATTAAAAATTCTCTAGAAGGGATCAATAGCAGAATAACTAAGGCAGAAGAACGGATAAGTGGCCTGGAAGGTAAAATAGTGGAAATAACTACCTCAGAGCAGAATAAAGAAAGAAGAATGAAAAGAATTGAGGACAGCCTCAAAGACGTCTGAGACAACATTAAACTCACCAACATTCGAATTATAGGGGTCCCAGAAGAAGAAGAGAAAAAGAAACTGATCGAGAAAATATTTGAAGAGATTATAGTTGAAAACTTCCCTAAAATGGGAAAGGAAACAGTTAATCAAGTCCAGGAAGCACAGAGAGTCCCATACAGGATAAATCTAAGGAGAAACACGCCAGGTCACATATTAATCAAACCATCAAAAATTAAATACAAAGAACAAATATTAAAAGCAGCAAGGGAAAAACAACAAGTAACACATAGGGGAATGCCCATAAGGTCAACAGGTGATCTTTCAGCAGAAATTCTGCAAGCCAGAAGGGAGTGGCAGGACATATTTAAAGTGATGAAAAAGAAAACCTTACAGCCAAGATTACTCTACCCAGCAAGGATCTCATTCACATTTGATGGAGAAATTAAAACCTTTACAGACAAGCAAAAGCTGAAAGAGTTCAGCACCACCAAACCAGCTTTACAATAAATGCTAAAGGAACTTCTCTAGGCAGGAAACACAAGCGAAGGAAAAGACCTACAATAATAAACCCAAAACAATTAAGAAAATGGTAATAGGAAAATACATATCGATAATTACCTTAAATGTAAATGGATTAAAGGCTCCAACCAAAAGACATAGACTGGATGAATGGATACAAAAACAAGATCCATATATATGCTGTCTACAAAAGACCCACTTCAGACCTAGGGACAGATACAGACTGAAACTGAGGGGATGGAAAAAGATATTCCATGCAAATGAAAATCAAAAGAAAGCTGGAGTAGCAATTCTCATATCAGACAAAATAGACTTTAAAACAAAAACTATTACAGGAGACAAAGAAGGACACTATATAATGGTCAAGGGATCAATCCAAGAAGAAGATATAACAATTGTAAATATTTATGCACCCAACATACGAGCACCTCAATACATAAAGGAAATACTAACAGCCATAAAAGGAGAAATTGACAGTAACATAATCATAGTAGGGGAATTTAACACCATACTTTCACCAATGGACATATCATCCAAAATGAAAATAATTAATCAAACACAAGCTTTAAATGATACATTAAACAAGATAGACTTAATTGATATTTATAGGAAGATCCATCGAAAAACAACAGAATACACTTTCTTCTCAAGTGCTCATGGAATATTCTCCAGGATAGATCATATCTTGGGTCACAAATCAAGCCTTGGTAAATTTAAGAAAATTGAAATCATATCAAGTATCTTTTCTGACCACAATGCTATGAGACTAGATACCAATTACAGAAAAATATCTGTAAGAAATACAAACACATTGAGGCTAAAGAACACACTACTTAATAACCAAGATATCACTAAAGAAATCAAAGAGGAAATAAAAAAATACCTAGAAACAAATGACAATGAAAACACAATGACCCAAAGCCTATGGGATGCAGCAAAGGCAGTTCTAAGAGGGAAGTTTATAGCTATACAAGCCTACCTTAAGAAACAAGAAACATCTCAAATAAACAACCTAACCTTACACCTAAAGCAATTAGAGAAAAAGAGCAACAACAACAAAAAAACCCCAAAGTTAGCAGAAGGAAAGAAATCATAAAGATCAGGTCAGAAATAAAGGAAAAAGAAATGAAGGAAATGATAACAAAGATCAATAAAACTAAAAGCTGGTTCTTTGAGAAGATAAACAAAATTGATAAACCATTAGCCAGACTCATCAAGAAAAAAAGGATGAAGACTCAAATCAATAGAATTAGAAATGAAAAAGGAGAAGTAACAACTGATGCTGCATAAATACAAAGGATCATGAAAGATTACTACAAGCAACTCTATGCCAATAAAATGGACAACCTGGAAGAAATGGACAGATTCTTAGAAATGCACAACCTTCCGAGACTGAAACAGGAAGAAATAGAAAATATGAACAGACCAATCACAAGCACTGAAATTGAAACTGTGATTAAAAACCTTCCAACAAACAAAAGCCCAGGACCCATGGCTTCACAGGCGAATTCTATCCAACATTTAGAGAAGAGCTAACACCTATCCTTCTCAAACTCTTCCAAAATATTGCAGAGGGAGGAACACTCCCAAACTCACTCTATGAGGCCACCATCACCCTGATACCAAAACCAGACAAAGATGTCACAAAGAAAGAAAAGTACAGGCCAATATCACTGATGAACATAGATGCAAAAATCCTCAACAAAATACTAGCAAACAGAATCCAACAGCACATTAAAAGGATTATACACTATGATCAAGTGGGGTTTATCCCAGGAATGCAAGGATTCTTCAATATACACAAATCAATCAACGTGATATACCTTATTAACAAATTGAAGGAGAAAAACCATATGATCATCTCAATAGATGCAGAGAAAGCTTTCGACAAATTTCAACACCCATTTATGACAAAAACCCTCCAGAAAGTAGGCACAGAGTGAACTTTCCTCAACATAATAAAGGCCGTATATGAGAAACCCACAGCCAATATCGTCCTCAATTGTGAAAAACTGAAACCATTTCCACTAAGATCAGGAAGAAGACAAGGTTGCCCACTCTCACCACTATTATTCAACATAGTTTTGGAAGTGTTAGCCACAGCAATTAGAGAAGAAAAAGAACGGAATACAAATCGGAAAAGAAGAAGTAAAGCTGTCACTGTTTGCAGATGACATGATACTATACATAGAGAATACTAAAGATGCTACCAGAAAAATACTAGAGCTAATCAATGAATTTGGTAAAGTAGCAGGATACAAAATTAATGCACAGAAATCTCTTGCATTCCTATACACTAATGATGAAAAATCTGAAAGTGAAATTAAGAAAACACTCCCGTTTACCATTGCAACAAAAAGAATAAAATATCTAGTAATAAACCTACCTAAGGAGACAAAAGACCTGTATGCAGAAAATTATAAGACACTGATGAAAGAATCAGTGGGAATCAATAGTTAGTGGGAAGCAGCCGCATAGCACAGGGAGATCAGCTCGGTGCTTTGTGACCACCTGGAGGGGTGGGATAGGGACCGTGGGAGGGAGTGAGATGCAAGAGGGAAGAGATATGGGGACATATGTATATGTATAACTGATTCACTTTGTTATAAAGCAGAAACTGACACAGCATTGTAAAGCAATTATACTCTAATAAAGATGTTAAAAAAAATAAATAAAGTACTACATGGTCTGTGGTTAACCTAGGAAAAAAATTAAAATTAAAATTAAGAGATTAATAAAATGCATATATTTCCATGAACTAAAGTTAAATATTCTGAAGTTAAAAAAAAAAAAAGATTTCAATAATATTGAATATACAATAGACCTAAAGAAATAGGAAATAAAAGTGTTGAACCAAAAAGCTATAGTATATTGGTTACTTTCTTCAATATATTGTAAATTCCCAGGACATTTGTGATTACTAAAAGTTTCACATAGTCCTAGGTCATTCTGGGAAGCCTAACTTATCGGCTACTTAACATGGCCAGGCCATATTTTATTCAGAAATTTTAAAGTAGATTTTATAGTAAAAGTTTTGGATCCATGGGAGGCCAGAAATTTTATAGTAACTTCTCATAAATATTTAAATAATATTATCTAAGCCTTAAATTTTTATAGAAATTCTGATCCAGAAATGTCATACCTGAGAATAAATATTAAATACATTATTTAGAAATGTGGGCTCCAAGAAGGAAACAAGGATCATTTGAGTTTTAGAATAAAGGGACTTGGATGCGCCACAGAGATTTTATCTCTTTTATGAGTAAGAATTATAATTCCCACTGCATAGGGTTTTATCAAGATTAATTGAAATAATGTATAGGGAACATTTATCATATAGATTTGTTATGCAGTAAGTAATCAATAAGCAATAACAACTCTAAATTCAGGTTAAGGGCTTCCCTGGTGGTGCAGTGGTTAATAATCTGCTGCCAATGCAGGGGACACGGGTTCGAGCCCTGGTACAGGAAGATCCCACATGCCGCGGAGCAACTAAGTCCGTGTGCCACAACTACTGAGCCTACGCTCTAGAGCCCATGAGCCACAACTACTGAAGCCCACGTGCCTAGAGCCCGTGCTCTGCAACAAAGAGAAGCCACCTCAATGAGAAGCCCACACACCGCAGGGAAGAGGACCCCCCCCACCACAACTAGAGAAAGCCCGTGTGCAACAATGAAAACCCAATGCAGCCAAAAATAAAATTAATTAATTGATTAATTTAAAAAATAAAAGTAAAATGAGTTGGTATACACATGAAAAATAAATGCAGATTAATATGGTAAAAATATATATAATAATAAAATGTAAAACATTATGTTAGGTCAAAATTAAGGCAATGATGAACAGAAAGGAATTCACAGCATTCTTTTTTAAATAAGTAGTTTAGTGATGTAATAAAAATACTATTAGCCAGGCTTAACTGGAAAAAACAGCAACAGGGCACAAAACTTTACTCATTTTATGATCAAACTATGTGAGATAAATACACATACCTAGAGAAATTACTATAAGGGAACATGTCAAAACGTTAACCACGATTTTCTCTGCATGATGTGGGTATGAGCTTATTTTAGGGGTTTTATTTTCCAAAATTACTTTTATATGGAAAACAGAGCAATAAAATATAAGTAAAGTGTGAAGGGTGAAGGCAGGATGCTGGGAAAACAGGTAACACAGCCAGAATTAGAAACTGGGTCTGCCCGGGGCCTATTGTGAAAATTTGTCCCCCAAATTAACATTTTTCAGTGAGTTTAAACTTCTGAATCACACTTTTCCAGTCATAAAATGAAGATAATTGTGTCTAAATTATAGCATATTTGTAAGGATTATGATAAAACGTCATGAATAACATAAATGACTACTTTAGTGCCTATTCTAAGACAGTAGACTGAAAACTGTTCACCCAGAATTAATTTCTTTTCCTTCTTGGATCACACAGCTAGATTGTACTTCCCAACCTCTACTGAAATTAAGTTCAGGCATGAGAACAGTTTTTGCTGCATAATAAACAACCTTAAAACTTGGTGGCTTAAAATAACAACCACCTTTAAAGTTCACTACGGTTTGCATTTGGGCTGGGTTTAGCTGGGCAATTCTGGTCTCAACTTAGCTCTATTACAGTCGTCCCTCAGTATCCAATGAGGGGATTGATTCCAAGGCCCCCCACCACACCAAAATCTGCTCATGCTCAAAAATCCATGCAAGTCCTTTATACAAAATAGCATAGTACAGTTGTCCCTCTGTATCTGAGTTTGGCATCTGCGGATTCAACATGGTTAGGTGAATACACAGATGCCAAGGACCCACTGTATATGCCTGACTTTTGACTAATTACCATCAATAATTGAAATCCTCTTCTCCTTTTATATTTGGGTTGGACCTGTGATCATCTTTGCCAAATGTGGCAGCAGTACTTGCCAGTGCCATATCTAGCCTCCCTCTCTTAGAATCTGCCCATCTATCAAGTGAACAAAAAATTACTAGTTTGTGCAGTGATGACAGAAAATCAGGGACAGAGTTAGCATGGTAGTACAATACCAGTCCCAGATATGTGAGAGAGCCCAGGCTAAACTGTCATAGGAGTCTGCTAATTAAAGAAGGTTGAATTCTTACAGCTTAACATATGTAAATACTCAGTACAACATCAACTGGATCGTGTTTATGAATTATCACTGCTACTATTATTAATACTACCAGTACCATTATTTCTATTGCTACTACTACTACTACTACTACTATCATGATTACTCTTAATATTCCCACTATGACCACACTACTACTACCAATATCACGAATAATAATAATTGCAAATATAATTGAATAAAATATGAACATCAAATAATATATACTTATATTTTTATATATTTGAGTAAAATAGTAATATTTTTCTCCATTTTTCTAAGTTTCAGCTTAAATTTTTTTTTGTATTTAGTATTTAGACATTTATATTGGAAATATTTTATACAAGAGAAAGGATGTACAGGTGACGGTATCTAAGAATGCAGGCTCAGGAATCTGTAGGATCCTGGAGAATGTATACACTATCTCCATGCCTCAGTTTCCTCATATAGTAAAGAAGATAATAGTAACATTTTCTTCATAAGATTATTTTTACAATTAATTTTCATTTCTCAACAAATGTAAAGTTCTTGAGAAAGTGACTAGTGCAGGTAATTAACCAAATTATTATCATTATAAGCTTTAGGAAATTTACATGTGGTCTCCACTAATGTATCTTTTATTTTATGGTGTCTTCAATAAATTTGATAAAATTACTCAGCATCCAAAATTTATTAAAAGATCATTTTGAAAACTCTATCAAGAAAGATTTTATTACTTATCTTTCATCTACTTTAACCCACTATAAAATTTAGTATTAACATTAGCTGCCAATATGATGAAAATCAAACATGGTAGTAATAAAAATATGACCTTTATAATTATGTGAAGTATTTTTTTAAGAAAGTCAATTGTGGGCTTCCATGGTGGCGCAGTGGTTGAGAGTCTGCCTGCCAATGCAGGGGACACGGGTTCGAGCCCTGGTCTGGGAAGATCCCACATGTGGCAGAGCAACTAGGCCCGTGAGCCACAACTACTGAGCCTGCGCATCTGAAGCCTGTGCTCCGCAACAAGAGAGGCCGCGATAGTGAGAGGCCCGCGCATTGCGATGAAGAGTGGCCCCCACTCGCCGCAACTAGAGAAAGGCCTCACACAGAAACGAAGACCCAACACAGCGAAAAATAAATAATAAATAAATAATAAATAATTTTTTTTTAAAAAAGTCAATTGTTATGTATAGGGAAATTAACACAGAAAATGTAAGAATTTTCTTGTGAAATGACTATCATTCCAAAAAAGAGGCATTTTCCTCTGGCATTAATATTTATTTTCCTGAAAACCTGTTATTTTTGCCCTCTCAGCATCCCCTCTCTTCA